>NC_044921.1:1632152-1653506 GCF_003576645.1 Ipomoea triloba | reverse complement strand
GGGGGGGGGGGGGGGGGGGGGGGGTTATATGATTAAAATCATCGGTGCAATGTTGTGTGTTCTTCTATGCTAGACCGGTTGTGCTAATCCAAGTGTTGAATTCATGAATGGCTATAATGCATTTTATCAATCATGTGAAGCACAATTAACATTTAAGGAATACGTGCAGTGAGCTTGGATCCTTCTTTATTAGTTGGAATGTCTTTCTTAGAATTTGAATCCCATTGCCTTTTTTTTTGTTTTTGCTTTTTTCCTTATTTCCAAGTTCGCGATAGCGAAGCCAGGTTGCACACTATCGCCTACATTGGTAAAACGCAAATTGGCACCTTTAATGAAAAATTGGCACAAAGCGAGAGGGGCCCGTACTAGTACACAAAATATACCACCACCAAACATTGCACAATAACATTAGATTCAGGAATGGTGGCAGCCAAATGTCTATCAGATTTCCAATGAGAGACAATTGACTAATACACCATATGAGCATTACGAGAAGCCAAGTAGCCAACCATAGTATTATAAGTTGTCGTCGGAAAAAAAACTTACTACTCGCCGGAGTCGCCATCCACAGTGGTGTCTATCAACTGCGCAATGACGTAGGACCTACCAACGATCAACGGAGGTGGATTATTTGTTACGCAATCCTAAAATCATGCAACATCATTTAAAATATTGTTTTATCATTTTTAAAAGCACAGAACAATTACGTGTGTACCCCTCCTTATTAATCTGACAGTAAATTTGAATCAAAACCCAATTAAATCTTAGGGTGTGTTTGGTTGGGGGGTTTAGGCATAAGGAATGAGTATAATAGTGATTGTTTGAGTTTGGTTGATAGGTTTTTAGAATGCTATTATGGGTTTGGAATACCCTATTAATTGAAAAACTCATACCCTTATTAAATAAGGGTTTCATCCCCTTCCTCATTTCTTCCCCAACTATTAATAATCATTCTCATTCCACCCAACTACCAAACATGTTAAATACTTTCACCAAAACCCATTACCCTTACCAAGTATTTGATACCCATTCCGATTCCGATTCCCATGTGCGAACCAAACGCACCCTTAGTATTTACGCAAGAATTAAGGTGATGTAAGTATGGTAGGATTGGTCTTCGTTTTTGCTAGCGCGAAGCCAAGGCAGGGACGGAATTCGCACACAACGGTGTGATGAGAAGCCATGGATGCGCAAACAACCGACAAACACAGGTTAGTAATTCGAACATGAATATCCACCACTGCATAAGAAAACGTGAGGCAACTTTCCTGTAGTCTGTTTAATACATAAGAGCTTGTATTCTCCGTGAATATTTGATGGTGTGCGCATTGTGAGCGGAATTGAATGAAACCAATTAGAATACGTTAGCAAAATTAGTTTTGCACACTAGGCAGCCACGTGTGGTAGAAGATTTGCGCTTTTTTCACCATGCACACACACATGTATGATCGTGCGCACATGTCTGCATAGATGACTCGTGCGCGACACATGCATATAATGCGTTCGCGTGGTTGCTTAGAGTTATTTTAAAGTAGGGAAGTACCATAGTACTGAAGCAAGTGAGGTCCACTGAAGGTAATATTATTGTAATAACGATGTGCTGATTGACAGGGAACGAGCAATATAGAGGCGAAGAGACCGACTGCGATATGGAAATATCACTCGACGGAACTAAACAATGGTTACCTACTACCAACGATGAAAAAACACCATATGTTGGCCAACGATTCAAGACAGTAGAACAAGGAATCGAATTCTACCGGACATACGCAAAGATAGTCAGATTTGATGTCAGACACAACACGATGCGGAAGACTAGAGAGGGGGAAATGCGCTGTAGTTATAGGCAATATCGTCAACGACTATGCGAACGCCATCCATAAAATCTTGGGTTAAACCTAGGCTAAAAGACGACACATCCTTAAAGTCATTTCCCTTAGAAATAACATGCTCAATGTCTTCAATAGCCCGCAAATTTTTAGCATTACTCTAGAACAGATCATCTCGTTGCGAGAAAGTTGGCTGAGAAGGTTGACCACCATCAGGAACCGAGCTTGAAGGCTTATGTTTAACACCAACAAGGAGCTGAACGACATCAAACATCTGCCGACAAACCTCCCTGTCAAAATCCCCTTCACACGCGTGCTTGAACAGTACAACTCGGACAATTCAAGAATAGATCTCGCTAGGGAAGTGGTCTTCTCAGCAACCAGCTTTGCAAAAGACTAGGAACCCCAACAACAACAAAGCTATTAGAAAGGAAGGTGGTGTGCACACCAACATAGAACTGTGTGCACTAAATGACAAATTAATAAATAACACACGACCGGAAAACAATGTCAAAATGTAAAACAAGAGAGTGTGATGAAGCACTTAAGCATAAAAAATTAAGCATATACCAACAGATAACATTAAGAATTTTGAAAGTTAAATACATACAAGAAAAAATAATTGTAAGAAAAAAAAGGTGTACCTTAGGACCATATTCACAAGCAGGCGATGGACTTGAACAATCACCACCAACATCGTCAGACGTTTAAGGGAGACCACCACCATCACCATGAGCACCATCAAAATTTGGGGGCTCGATGACCCCATGCCCAAAACCACCCCCACGGATCTCCGAGAACTCCTTCTGATGAAGTAAATCTAAAGACCACCCACGAAAAGAAGGAACCATCCTCGGGATTAGGTGCACAAAATGCAGAACTCGGTCAACATAAAACAACTGCCATAAAAAAAACAAAGAAAATAAACAAAATATGAACAAAACGTCTCGAGATAACACAGAACACAAATGATACCAAAAAAATAAAGGGAAAAAGGGCATAATACCACCACAAACTCGGCAGGGCTAACAAAACACTTATGGCTACCAACTTCCAAGTCACCCGCGTCTCTACCAACGAATCAACTACAAGCTTGCACCAATTTAAATCTCGAATGCTTAAAACATCATGAAAGTACTGGAAATACATCTGATTTGCGTACCCATTACGCATACAAGTTTCCAACGTACTCAGCACCAACATACAAAAATGCCTCTTAAACCAAATGCCCCCGTCTACAAGTTCCACCATCTTAGTCAAAATCTCAGTCGTTGTCACGCCATGCCTCCTCTTCTCAAATTTATCCCTCCAATGTCTCAACAACTTACTAGTGTCCAGCCTATCACGCTTTACCATATCAATCTGACCACGAAGAAACCCCTAAACTAACTCGACATCCCGCTCTTCCAATGCCAACGACCTCCCACCCTCCAAATCAAACGACCTCGACTGGTGTGACACCCTGATATTTTGAACAATATTGTTTTAATATAATATCCTCAAAATAAAAATTCATTTTATTATCCTAAATATTTTAGTCTGAATACTTTCAAAATAATTTTTTTTTCTATTTTTAAATAAACTATTTTATAGTCCATAATTTTATTTACTATTTAAAATCTATCTAAGACGAGCCTACCATAGTCATTTTATAACTATCAAATTTTCTAAGCCCAAATGATTTTTTCTTCTAAGTCCATTAATATTTAATGAGCCCAAATAACCTAATTATTTTATAGGTCCAACTACTTAGCCCAATTCTTTTAACTCATTTCCAAAATAAAATATGATTTTGAGACCAAACCTTAGCTATTTAAATAAGAGCATTGTTCCTTGTTCTTCCTCATTCTTTCTCACACATCTCTCTCTTTTCTTTTTCATCATTGAGACTTCATCTTCATTAAGAGTTTCCCCTCCCAAACCCTAGGCACCAAATGGTAAGATTTCTTCTCCTATTCTCGTCTTCCATTCTCCTTAGTCTATTTCATAGGTTATTGAGATGTTGTGTTTATAAGTTCCTTGTAGTGTTTGATATGAGGATGAGAGAATGATGTGTCTATGCTTTGTCTTGAGAGAATGAGGAAAGGTTATCCAAGCTTAGGAGTAAATTTTTGGAATTTAAGTTTGAGGTAATGATTTATGTTTGCCCAAATTATTTTGCCCTATCTTGTGTGTTCTAGTCTATGAAGTCTATGTATATGTGTATCTACATGTTTGTTTTTTGGTGTTGTTAATGACTCAAATGTTGGGTATAGGTGTGTGTATGTATTTTATCTTATGATTTAATGGCTTTGTGAGGTAATTTGTGGTGTTAATATGTTGATCCCTGCTACTGCCCTATTTCTCTGCTTAGGTTGGAGGTCGTAGGTTGGACTCCACCTGCTACCATCTTGTCTATTTGTTCTTTTTTTATATATATTATGCTTATAAAATGGATTCTTTGTTTAGTAAGTGGGACATGAACCTTTAACCTTATGCTTAATAACTTGAGTTCTTTCCAATTAAACTACTTTAACCCTTTTAAAACTATTTTAGTTTAATGGACTATTATATGATTTTTTTAAAAGAGTTATGTACTAAGAAAATTAATATTTTGGGAAGGGTTTATACCACTCATATTTCTTAGTTTGATAAACTTAGTACCAATAATTAAAAATATTATGTATTTTGAGAAAATATGTGATTTCAAAACCTATGTACCAAAAATTATGTATAATCATACTATTTTGAGAAAAATGGTTTATAGTTTGGGAAACTTATATTTTGAGAGATAATCTTGTATTATTATTATTATTATTATTATTATTATTATTATTATTATTATTATTATTATTATTATTATTATTATTATTATTATTATTATTATTACTGTTATTGTTATTGTTATTGTTATTGTTATTGTTATTGTTATTATTATTATTACTACTACTTCTACTATTACTACTATTACTACTTCAATAGAAACTCTATTTTAGAAAACTAACATTTGGTAATCTATGATTAATGTTTGATAATAAAATGTATTATTATGGTAGTTATATAAAAATGTATTATTTTGGAGATTATAAACTATATTTATTTTTGGAGGATTTAGCTATGTTGAAATTATATGAATGTTTATATCTATATATATGTATATTTAATTTGAAGGGTAAATACTACTTTGGAATTACTATATATATATAATGATGGGTTATGTACCCTATGATGTTTTGAAAATTATATTTGGTCAGCCTAAAGGCACAACATATTGAGTATTATAGTTGTATACCATTTTGAAAGGATAAATCATACAAATGTACGTAATTTGTAGGATTATATAAATATATTTATATGAAGAACCTATTAACCTTGGAAAGAGTTTATGGTATGAAATATACACTTTTAAAAGATCTTATCTATGCATATATATATATATATTATATATATATATATATATATATATATATATATATATATATATAATGATTTACACACTAAAAAAAGGCGGAAATAACGATGAACTCATTCCGTTGCTAATTTAACGACGGATTAGCGTCAACTTAGTGACAGATTTAATTTTTTTGTTAGTCACTGTAATTAATATATAGTTGTTAAGTGCAGAAAGAACTATTGAAAGGAGTCAAAATAGAACTATTGAAAGAACAATAACAAGAATAGGTATTTTCTTGTCTCTGATACAAAAACCTTTGATCTTTGATTTCTATGTCTCTATGTATGGGTCTATATATTCTTGAAATATCACGAAAGTCTAATTCTTTTAAAATTTGTAATCTTTGTTAGGTTTTTGTTTTTAATTACTGTTGTGTTTGGTCAATTTTGTTCTTAGTTGGGACTTGGGACTTTTCCATCTATTAGTTGTTTTTCTACCAAACCAATCCCCAACCTTCCAATTTTCATTTTAGATTAGTTCCCCTTATAGTAGGCCAATACTGAAGCTCATGCTGTGTCTCTCCACATATATGCAGATTAGTGTTGTTTGAACTTGCATTAGTTCTGTCCATACAGATTATAGGCTTGCTCTTTAACATATAATTCAGTGAAAAAGTTTATTGTTGGTTAATTTTTCTAAAATTGCATGCATATATTGTAAGATTTTCCCTAATAATATATATATTGTATATTATATATTAAGTGGTGCAAGTTAACTAGGTTTATTAAGTGGTTTGGTTGGACTAAACAACTAGTAGTTGTATTCAACCAGACTCTGTGCCTATATAAATCTGTATTGATGGGATACATGATAAGTATTATATAGCACATACAGTTCACGGTACTCATACTGCTCAGTAGACACCAGTACACCATCTAGGGTTCTGAGTCAAGTATGAGACAAATATGGCTGACGGTCTACCGTTCAAGAGGCATTACATCAACTGTGGCTGGAGATCAATATGGCTTCCGCTTCCGCTACTACGAATCAGGTTTCTCGTACACTATTCTGTTTAGTTAGATTATTTATGTCTAACATTTGGTATCAGAGCCTTTATAATCTCTGCCCGGTTAATTGTTTTGCCTAAAACAATATTAAGTATAATATACACCAGGTTTTGTATATATTTTGATTTCAATTACATTCGTTTTAATTTTTTCTTTTCAAAATTTGCATACAGATATATCTATTTGGTTTTGATATAATTTAGCAAACTGTTATGCATATTTTGAAAATTAGATGAATTATTTGTAATTGATTCTATACGGTAGAATTAATTGGGGTTGTTTTGAATTACTGAAAATCAATTCAACATTAAGCACATAACAATTATTCCCTGTTTTGGACTATGGACGACGGTTTTATTTGGCCGGAGAAAGAAAAAAATGGGAGGTTTACGGCACTGGCTTGAATGCAAGTCGCCGGCGACCTTGGAACCAATTGCAGAAGTCGCCGGTGCTTCTTCTTGCAGGCGACCACCTATAATTTTTTTTCTGTTTTGAGCGAATCAGGCGGTGTCATTGTTGTATCTCCTCCTTCAGGTGACAAAGACTCCGGTCGTTGCTCCGGACGGCGCAGGTTCTTGTGGTGACGACGAAAGGGCCGTTGGCGACAAGCGGTGAGGGTGAACGGCGGCTGTCACTGGCGTTGAGGAGAGGAGATGCGGCGGAGGTCCCTGGCGACATCACTGCTCCGTTGCATCCTTCAAGCGACGCCGGCGACATCAAGCTCCTACTGCTGCTCCTCGTTTCAGTCGTCTCTGTTCATATGAGCTGCTAGGGTTTCGACTTGGTTGATTGAACGAAAAACAGAGGATGATGGTATGAAGGTTTGGGCCGGGTCAGGCCCATTTGGGTCAGATTTGGTCCAACAAAATCTTGGGCCTATTATGGTATTTTGAGCTCAATTCAGTTTTTCTCCTTCATTATATTTGGCCTTCCTCTCAATTTAAATCCTCCTTAATTCATTATTAAATTATCATTCAATTTGGGGCAAATATTAAGTATTTAATTTGCTATTTGAATTTTTAATTTAATATTAAGGTTATATTAAATTGCATAAGGTATTGCAATTTAGTTAAGGATATATGGGTTAGTAATACGTTAATATGTAAATTCAAGCATGCTATGTATATTTGTCAAAATATTTAATTTATTGTTTCAATTATACATTTGTTAAAGCATGCATCAAGGTTGAATTTAACATATTATTAACTCATAGAAAATATCATTCAATTTTTTTTGGATCCTTAGGTCAATTTAAGTCATTATGGCCTATTAAAGCAGCTTGTTTGGTTTCTCATTTAATTTGAACATATTTTTTTAGTCCTATTATTGTTTTGGGACTTTAAAACCTATTTTGAACAAGCTAAATCGGGACCTATCTTGGGTCATTAAAGTATGGATCCTACCATTATTGATTGATATTCGAATAATAATTATAGCTCATTTTGGATTTATAACATGGTTATTAAGTTTTAATTATTACTATCTACCATATTTTGTTAATGGTATTCAGTGATGGTAATAATATTAAGTTTGGGTCTATTTCAGTACTAGACCATTTTTCATCCATGTTATAGCTCACTTGAACCATTAAGAATTATAGGTCTAATTTGAGCATATAAGTGCTATAATTATTGTTTTGGCCTGGTTTTGAGCCATAAAGGATTTAAGAATTTAATTATTATTTTGGCCATTAAGAATTATAACTATTGTTTAAGTTGGTTATGGTTTTTCAATTTATCAATGGTTTTCAGGGCCTTAATAATAATATTAATTCTTTAGTTTTAAAGTAATATAGTCATGTTAATTATTATGTGGTAAATTGAGATTAGTATATGGCATCCCTTAATTACAGTTTTGCCTTTATTTTAGTTATTATTAATTGGCATTATTAATTACTGTTATCAAGTTTAGGGGCTAATCTCATTTATTACTTTTTCATAATAATTATTGTTTCATGGTAATCTGCCATATTTGGTACATTGGTAAGATTATCCATGACACTCTGTTTTATTACATGACTATTAATGTTGGTAATTAAGTCCTACCAACAAATCTTTCACATACCATTGGACGCTGCATTGAGGTTACTGACACCAACAATGAAGATGTGGAGAATTATGAAGTTTTTTTCTCTTATGGATCGTCATCGTTGCTAGCGCAATGGGAAGATGCGGTTTGCATCATTAAGGTATGTTATTAATTATCTTTTATTATTAATTGGTAATTAATGCTACAATTACAGTTAACCGCTAATTTGGACTAGTCACATAATTTCTCTTTAGAAATATGGAAACATTAAGAAGGTGTATTACCATAATTTGGTTTTCATTGTTAAATATTGATGGTGATTATAATGTTGCTTATTACCATTAAATATTTTAATTAATGATACCATTAATATTAATATGGTATTCAGTTATGACTCCGGAATTGTTTCCAATTAAGTTTATGTGACAATGTTTCAGTTAAGAAAATATTATGAATATTATCATTTTCTTGACATTAATGTTTTTCGGACTTAATTTTATCAAGTTTTCAAAATTATATCCGAAAATGTCTCTAAAGTTAGCGGTTATAACCATTGTTTTTCCTCATCTAGTCTCCATTTAATAATATTATTATGGCTATTTTATTGCTTTTTTGGATTATTTGCAATTTTGCCATTAATGATAATAATATTATTAATTGAGTTATGGAGAGTGATTTTTGAATCAATTCAGTAATTTTGGAAAAACATATTTGCTAGGCAATTGACTATTGCCATTTATGCCATAATTCATTTAGTTTTCGAATTATGATTTTAGTTCTTTCTGCCCATATTTGGCTAGTATGAATAATGAATATTTGGTATAAATTCATATCCTCTAGTTGATTCATACTCTTCAGACAATTTTATGCATTCAATCACATTAAACGCATAATATTAAGTTTAATTATGCAATTTGGATTTGTGAGATTTTATTTTACAAATGACAATATTTATTTATTTTTTTTATTAATAGATATTGTTGGAATTTGTAAATTCGGTCTATTTCTCATAAATTAAGTGTGATGCATTAAGACATTTTGTCATGGGCTTAAAGTTTAAAAATTTCAAAGTACACATTCATTAATTTGGGTCCCTTTGGATTGGACTCATTAGAGTTTGAATATTAAGTTTATACATTGGAAGCTCATATTAAAATTGCATTAAGTTACGCAATTTGTTTAGAATATATGAGTTTAATGCTTAATTTTATGCATATTAATTTGTCCACTCTGCATAATATTCTGGTTTTAAATTATGCAATTTTATTATTATGCCTTCAGTAATGCATAAATTTATGTTGGAATTATATTTAGTTCCTTATTAAGTTGGACTTATGCATAAACTTTAGTTACGGTAGTGCCTGAATTTAAGCACATTCGGACCGTTAATTTAGTTCACCATTTTTTTAAAGATTTATTCATAAGTGAACTATTAAATTTCGGATTATACCCTACAGTTTTGTTTATACCCCAACCAGTTATACATTTTGTGTATATGAATCATGGAGGAATACTAGTTTTATGGTCATGACTTAAGAACATCTTGGCCAGTAGTCTCCTTAAACTGATATTATCTAAAGAGTTGGTCTTTAGTGAGGTTTTGTTTTACAAACTTTCCTGGGGTATATACATTTGGAATCTCCCATCATGATTTGGTATAATCTGTCAAAATTTTAAGTATTCCTTGCAAATGTGATTTGATTTCGGTTCATTAAAGAATAGCTATAGCATCTTTAATTTACTGAAGTCTTAAAGTTTCAATCTTGGTTACTCAAAGAATAACTACAGCTTATTCAATTTCCAAAGATTATTAAGTTATGATATTATAATTTTAATTTGGTTGGGGAGTAGCCACAGCATCTTTAATCAGATTAAATTATATATATCTTTATCTTGATCACATAAAGATTACGCAAGGAGTTGATAAATGTCTAGTGATCTTATAATTTTAATTTGGTTGGGGAGTAGCCACAGCATCCTTAATCTGTTAAAATTATATATTAAGCAGTTTATCCTGATCACATAAAGTTTTAGACATATAAGTTGTGATTAATTGTATCTAATATGATGGAATTTAGCCCACGGGCAATTTCGTTATATCTGTATAATTAATTAGGATGAAATACTATACTACGATCATAATTTAGCCCACAGGCAATTATGTATCGGAATGTAGTTAGTAGTTTTATCAGTGATGATAGAAGTAAATCAATTTATTTACTTTATGGCTATTTGTAAATAATTTCTAATTCTATCATGAAGATTAATTTTATGATGTAAACTTGGGATCATATTTCTTGAATTGCCCACAAGGGTTAAGGAAAAGGAACTTGATTTCTTTTAAGTTATTTTTATCATAATGGTTATAATGAATCTTATTGAATTAAAACTTTAGCCCACAGACAAGTTTTATGTCACTTGATTCTTCAACTCATTTGATAAATTGTTTCATCATAAATAAAAATTTTCAGTTGGATCTAATTGAGTAAGACTTTAGCCCACAGGCAAGTTTTATGTCTCTAGATTCTTCTGACTATTTGATAATTGAGATAAACCATTATCATAAAGGGTTTCTTAATTGGATTTAATAGAATTAAAACTTCAGCCCACAGGCAAGTTTTATGTCAATAAATCCCTAAACCCAGATAATAATTTTATCACAATTTCTTAGAATTTATAAATTTAGTTCAATTATAAATTCTAAGTTTCATGGTTTGCATTGGCAAAACATGTATTCAGTTACTTTCCAAAATTTAGCCACTTTTATTAATTATTCCACCAAAGCTTATTTGGTTCTTTGGTCTAACTATAGTAAGTTACGTGATATGATATACTTCTTTTGGATTCCAAAAAATAAAATGTATCTTTTAAGCCAAATTCAAACTTGGTTTTGGAAGGTGTATTTTGTTTTTTAGTATATCCAACTATGGTGGGGAATTTTATCTTCATTATTTAGTAACCAAATATTGATTATTGATTATTCAGTATGCCCAACTAATGGTGGGGAACTCTATCCTCATTTATTAGTTGGTCAAATCAATTATGAGTATGTATATCATTAATTTTGCTAAAGAACAGTGGGAGTGATCATCAAGAAAAAGATCATTAAGATACTCCACTAAAGATTATGGATTTAACTATTGTCTTCATACTTCCCAATGCAAATTGGATTGTATGTCAAACAATAAGTCCAAAAGATTCCACAAGTATTAATCTTGAATTTGTTCATATAAATTCATAAGTTTAAATTATTGGACATCTGGTTGTGCAACATATTTATGAAAATGTTGTACTAATATTAATGAATTTATTAGAACAAAATCATCTAACTTGTGGTGCACTGTCATTCTTTAGCATTTAAGAGTCTTTAGTTTCTTCAAAATTGATCCTGGGCCATTTTTGTATTTAAGGCTCAAGACAATTTTGCGAGACATAAAAGTAAGACTCATAAATGTTCAATTAAAGTGGATATTGTGATTATTTGGGAAGTTATGGTGTATGTTAACATTCCAAATTTATGGACTTAGAGGTTTTGGTTTGTTCTCTAAGTTATTGGAATGATTCTGTGACTTAACTATCTTTTGGCTATTTTAATGAGTGGGAGTGACAGACGTGTCAACTCTGAGCTCTTAGCTGTTAGAGGTAGTGTTCAAGTTTAGAAGTCACGGAATACAGTTAGCATTATGCTAACATTAAGAGGTCTCTATTTAAGGCATGCTTTTAAGGATTTTAGAGATCATACAGTGTACTCTTTTGTACAAATATTTGGATGGTTTCTCTCTTCAGTTGTGCACATAATATATTTTGAGAAACATCACTCAAGTTATACCGAGAATAAACATTGGGTTTGTTCATGAGAGGCCTAAGTTAGAGAATTGAAGTGCATGTGACCATAATGGATATTACTCTGCAAAATAGAGGACTTATCACTATGATTCGTGTGTTTTGTTCTTTGATGATGGTTGTGCTAGTACTTGCACCAAGTGGGAGAATGTAAGATTTTCCCTAATAATATATATATTGTATATTATATATTAGGGCCTTAATTAAGTGGTGCAAGTTAACTAGGTTTATTAAGTGGCTTGGTTGGACTAAACAACTAGTAGTTGTATTCAACCAGACTCTGTGCCTATATAAATCTGTATTGATGGGATACATGATAAGTATTATATAGCACATACAGTTCACGGTACTCATACTGCTCAGTAGACACCAGTACACCATCTAGGGTTCTGAGTCAAGTATGAGACAAATATGGCTGACGGTCTACCGTTCAAGAGGCATTACATCAACTGTGTCTGGAGATCAATATGGCTTCCGCTTCCGCTACTACGAATCAGGTTTCTCGTATACTATTCTGTTTAGTTAGATTATTTATGTCTAACATATATAGTTCATAGTTTGTTGAATCTATTAATAATCGTCTCATATTATTGCATGTGACTCTACTCTTTGGATTTCCTTTTGTAGATTTGAGGGTCAATCCCTTTACTGTGGGATCAGATTGTTGATTTAACATATAAGCCGAAGTTTGAGTTAGTCAGACAAGAGGAAGTAGTGAGTAGCAGAATGTTGTCTCTTAATTTTTACTCATTAGTGAATAGTGATCATTTCGTCTTAGTAATTTATTCTATACAAAACATGCAGCCTCGAGTGATTGAGCGACACTTTTTGGATTATTTGAGAAAGAAATATGAAAATGTGATAGCCATTGATCTTGTCAATAAGGTACATAATTATAATCTCTTACTCTTGCTATTAGCTTTGCCAATATGTTTGGCCTGGTTTCACCTTTTTAGTGGAGAATAGTAGTATTTAAATTTGCTCAGGTGACATGTTTTTTGTTTTATCTAGAACTATCTAGATGATCAATAGTATGTCCATACACATCAAACTTTCATCTGGTATAATTACATGAGGTTTAAGTGTGTTCTTGATCACGCTTAGTCATTTTCCATGGAAAATGATTAAATGAATGGAACATGTCACTAATACTTGAAAATTCAGACTACATTCAAGTCTTTATAGTTTTTCTCCAGAGAAATAGAATAATTTGATTTAGTTGTCTGCCTTTTTTCAATTGTAAAACAGCATGGAGCAGAGGGATGCCTAAGTGAAAAAGTTCAATGGTGGCATGGTGCAATGTAGCATATTGCTAGTGATGATGTGATGTAGGACATCTTTCTAATGAGAGTTTAATTGTATGAAGTAACTTGCAGCAATCCACTACTACAAAATACCAAATCAGCTACACCCATAAAAAAGAATCCGCTACACCTGTACATGTGTAGCGGATTCCAGTGTCGCTGAAAAGCCTATGCTTTCAGCTACACCCATTAACGGGTGTAGCGGAAAGCTCGATATTCATTTTAATAATTTTTTTTTTTAAATTAGAAAAGTATTTGCGGCACCTCTTTTGAAAGAGGTGTCGCTGATACCCTTTTATTTGTTAAAAAAAATATTATTATTATTTTTATTATTATTATTGATATTGATTCACATCCTGGAAGGCATCACAGGCGTTCTGCAAGGGAAAAAATTAAACCTTGTTTAGGTGTAAAACATGTATTGATCTTGCAAGCAAATTCTCTCAGAATAGAGATCTTTAAGAGCATTAATAACATACAGAGTACCATCTTATTGTTCCACAAATTTCAACTCTCATACTAAATTCATCAAGATAGAATTTATAATATTTTCCAAATTCACAGTGATATTCTTCTGATCCAAATTAAACTATACATTGAGGAAACCCAACTTCAGAAGACAAAGCAATACACATTGATATTGATATAAACTCAAAATGCATTTATGTAGCTGGATAACATCACTGAACATTATATATTCACTTGTAAAAAAAATCACAAACTAATAGTTAAAGCTACTAAAACTTCAATCCAGACACATCTCAAAATATTTCAATCACCCATGAAATCAAGATTCAAACTTTCGTTTCCTTGTTTCAAAGCAGTACCTTTGAAGGAACAAGGCTTCTTCAATAAGGGCACACCGGAGGAACCGACGATGGAGGAACCGGTGGTGGAGGAACCGCGAGCTGAGCTACGGCGGTGGCGGTTGCTGTTGCGAGCAGAGGTTTCGGTGGTGGCGTTGGGGTCACCAGCAAATACTTCAGATCTGTTTGGCGGTCGTAGTTCGGCAGTGGAGTCCGGGGCGGCGGTTGAACGACGTTGCTGGCGACCCGATTTCAGATCTGAAACCAGTGGGGGCGGCAGTTGAACGACGTTGCTGGCGACCCGATTTCAGATCTGAAACCAGTGGGGGCGTTGGTTTCAGATCTATTTTGCGGTCCCCGGTGGAGGCGGCGTTTGGCGTAGGCGATGATGGATGCTTCCTCGGTCGTTGTTGTGGCGGAGGAGATGGCGGCGAGTGAACGAGGATGAGGTGACGATGGAGGATGGTTATGTTGCTGTGGCTTGAGATAGTGGCGGATCTGGAGGAAGAAAAATGGCTTAAGGTTGGAGATAGATCTGGAGGAGGAAATAATGGGTGGTTCATATGGAGTAATGGAGTATATTTTATTGCCAGCGTTTTCTTTCTTTCTGTTTTTTTTTTATTTTTATTTTTATTTTTATTATTATTACAATTGTAATAATGAAGGATCTTTTTAAAAATATTTAAAAATTTTGGCGGGAGAGATTTTGTTATATTATCCGCGACACCCATAGGGTGTGGGTGTCTCGGAAACTTTATATATTATTTTAATATATAAGTTTCCGCGTCACCCTTAGATAGTGGGTGTTGCGGAAAGTAATTACGTTTTTTTTTAATTTAGAATCCACTACACCTCTAATTCATAGGTGTAGTAGATTCTTACGTATTTATTTACGATATTGCCACTATTTTGTTTTTTAGTATTTTCTACTACACCTATATCAAGTAGGTGTAGTGTAAAACCCTCCTTATATTCCCAATTCTGTACTAGTGATCCATGCTAATACCATACAATCTTTGTAGATATTTGCACTTTGATTTCCATCACGTATGTGGACATGTTCATTTTGAGAACTTCTCCATATTGACTTATGTTAATTCAAATGATGAAAACTTAGAGATGATTACATTATGTTTATTAATATATTTGGTACTATTTCTAACGATGTAACATTACACAATGCTTTATTTTTGTTATTTTTATTGAGTGAATATTTTAATATAATATATTTTACAATTATATTATTGTATTATTATATTATAGGTTAAATGCAGGTATGCGATATTAAATAGCTAGCGGGTATTTTTTTTAATTTTTAAAATTTGGCGACGGACAAATATTGTAGAAAATTTGTAGCTATGTATCTAATAAAATAAAGAATGGCAACGAAATAAAGATGGAAAAATCCGTAGTTAAATTTAGCGATGGATATTTCCGTCACTAAACTGTAGCTAAATGGCATCAAATTCAAATAACAAAAATAAAATAACGACGACAATTTCCGTCACTACATGTAGCGACTGACGATAGCGACGGAAGTTTTCGACACTAGACCTAGCGACGGTATAATCCGTAGCTATTCCCTTGCAAAGTTCTTCACCAGATTTTTTGTGGTAGAAGTCTAGTGATGGATATTTTGTGTGTTTAGCGACGGATATTTCTTCGCTAGATTTAGAGAAGGAAAATTTTGTCATAATTTCCTCACAAATTTCGGCGTCAAAATCGTCGTCGGGAGAAATATAGTGACGAATGTTTTTATTTAGCGACGAAAATCGTCCGTCGCTATTTTCGCTTTTTTTTGTAAGACAAGTTTATAAGTATTGTGTTGAAATTTATTATTTTAAAGAATGGTTAAGTTTTTGAAAGCACGCGTATTGTAGAAATATAAGTATGTGTGTTACTTTGTAGAAAACTATTATTTGTGGGAAGATGTTTGAGGAAATAAGGGCTTGAGACCTTATTTGATTAAAACTATATATATATATATATATACTCGAATATGGAGGTTAAATACTCTTTTAAAAATATGTACATGTATGTACTCTATTTGGAGGATAAATACCATTTTGGAAAATATATTTACATATTCTATTTGGAGGACTTATATTATTTTGGAATGAATTGTATATAAAAATGTGTTATATTATGGAGGAGACTAGTTACTACTCTTTTGGGTAGTGAAGCCCATTAAGGGGTGTGCACACTACACTTAAGGGTTTAGTCATTTATCCCACGAAAGGGACAAACTTGTGGAGTGACCGGGAAAGTGGATTACCGTGTCACTAGGGCTTAGTTGATCTAAGACAGTAAGACCCTTCATCCCTTTCACCTTATATATATGAGAGCATATGGATATGTGAGGGACAAACTTGTGGAGTGCTTGGTAGAGTGGATTACCGTAGCAATAGGCCTTAGGTGATCTAAGACTCTTCGTCTCTTCATTATATATATATATATATATATATATATATATACACACACACACATATATATATATATATATATATATATACATATGTAGAAGTCTATTCAGGTGAGTACTAATATATTATAGAGTACTATGAGGTCTATTTTTATACGTTAGATTGGATTTTTCAATGGTCATGATTAAACAGAATTTTTGTTTTATTTTAGATTTTTTTGGTTTTATTAGGATTGGGGGTATTTTTGTCAGTGTTGTTATCGTTTTAGTTATGTTAACTGAATTATAGTGTCTATTTAATTACTATTCACGCGAGATTTCCCATTACTTCCTTTCGTTTCTTGGAGGTTTCGTTTGTGCATATATATTCTATATGCTTTCCAAGAAAATTACTCCGTAATATATTTCTATGCTTCCACTGCCTCCACTGCATCCTCTGTCGTCGCCGTTTCTCCTCCGGACAGCAGACAACGCCACTGCCTCTACCGCCGGCGACAGCTTGAGCTCCGTCGACAATGATTCAATGAAATGTCCTAGTCAACCACAGGTAATTTATTAATTTTAATTGTATCATCATTGTCTCTGGTTTATTCCCAATCCTTAAGTTTCCTTCTTTTTTATTTTTATATATTAATTTATTGCTTTTTTATTGCTGAAATTTATTCTTTTTCATGGTGAGATAATGCTTGCAACAACGTCTGAAGTAATCTATCTGGGGCTCTGTTCAATTAAACTTTTCTTTTATAGCGTGGGTTCTTTTTCTCCGGATATGATTTTTACATCAGCACTGATGATATGGAAAGCATTAATGTGTATAATTCGCAGTGAATCTCCATTGCTACTTGTGCTTTCTGGAAGCATGAAACTTGGGTTCTAAAGGGTGAGAATTTATCAAGTTGTTAGTCTCAATTGGTTTTTTCTCTCTGAAATATTTATGTGGACTGGGTTGATTTCCATTAGAGTTTATTGTCTCCAATGATTACCAGCCAACTGAATCCCAAAGCTCTCCAGAGAATAGCCAGACAACCGTCGCAATTGGTGAAGACATTGTGCTCTTTTCAAAATGAGCACCACGTGTTTGATAGAAGTCCTAGACCAACTCTTAAGTCTATACACCATTCCATGCTTAATTTTATTCACCAGAGTCAATTTGAAGCTCTTAAAGTTTTCAAGAAACAGTTTCAAATGGGTGTCTCAGAGATTGATGAGGTTGCCATTGCGTTAGCTCTCAAAGCATGCAAAGGTGACTTGACATTTGGGTCTCAATTACATAGTCTTACTATAAGAAGTGCATTCTTTTCTTATATTACCGTCCCGAATTCATTGATGAATATGTATTGCAAATCTGGACAGTTGATTTGTGGATATCATTGTACATTCATTTTTTTTTTTTTCAGAATATTGTGTGCCGAGGATTAGCATTTGTGTGACAATGTTAGGAAATTTGTATGCTTAGTACATATGTTTTTCACGACTTAATTGTTTGACAGTTTGGTTTTTATTTTATTTTTTAAAAAATTATGCGCCCGGATGGTGCCACTTCTTTGCCCGCTATGATATTCCTTTGTGCCTATATGCTTACCTAGCATACTTTATACATGGAAGCCGATGTTCAAATATTAGTCGTTTGAATTATGTGCCCGTATGATTTAATTTCTTTGCCAACATAGACATTCTCGTGTGCTCATACGCCTATAAGCACCTACAACAGGTATACAATCAATTTCCTTAGCGCAAAATTCTTTTCTTAAGCAAAACTAATGTTCTTGTTTTTAATGGGAGAGATTATGAATACATGAAAACTCATTAAAGAAATTGTATGCGAAATTTAAAATGACGTCTACTTTATATAAGGAAGCTGATCTTCAATTATGTTCGTTGTGTGCCTGGAAGTTGCGAATCGTTAGCCCCATACGTTTTTCTTGTGTGCCTATCTGATTATTACGACGCAAACAGTAGTCGTTCAAATTATGTGCCCGTATGATTTAATTTGTTTGCCCACAAAGTCATTATGGTGTGCCTATACATTTATAATCACCTACATAAGGCAGACAATCAAATTCTTTAGCGCATAATTCTTTGCTTAATCAAAACTAATGTTCTCGATTTTAATGGGGAAAATTATGAATGCATGAAAGTTCATTAAAGAAATTTGTATGGAGAATTAAAAATGTGATGTATTTTGAATGTCACAATAAAGAAATTGTATTCAGTAGTAAACACATTGTAGAGGACTATTCCTTATATTTTCTTCCATTATTTTTTGATTTCATTATCCTTATATTTTCTTCCATTATTTTTTGATTTCATTATCATACTCGATTTACATATTCAAAATATCAGCAAATAAATCATGATTATACAGCATCACACTCCCAAGTCCCAACACATGTAAACAACCATGTGAATATATAATTAAAAATCACAAAGTAACTTATGCTTTCAATTCTAAACAAACCATGATTATAAAACATCACACTCCTAGGGCTGTTAACGAACCGAACATAAACGAACGAAGGCTGTTCGTGTTCGTTTGTTAAGGATTTTGGGGTGTTCGTGTTCGTGTTCGTTTGTTAAGGTTTTTGAAAATCCTGTTCGTGTTCGTTTGTTAAGCATTCGTTAGTGTTCGTTAACGTTAACGAACACGTTCACGAACGTGTTTGCAAACGCTAACAAACACGTTCACAAACGTGTTCATTTACGTTCATGAACACGTTCGTGAACACTTAATAACCAAACACCTGCACATGTTCATGAACACAATTTGTTCGTGAACAATAAATAATCTACATTCACGTCTTCACGAACAATTATATATATATAAAAACATGTTTGCGAACATTATTAAACGAACACTAAACGAGCTTGTTCACAAACACTACTACACGAACAGAAACGAGCTTGTTCACGAACACTACTAAACGAACACAAACGAGCTTGTTCGCAAACACTTAGCAAACGAGCTTACCACTGTTCAGACTCTGTTCGTTTATTAATCGAACTCTAAATTTTGTTTGTTAATGTTCGTTTACCTTAATAAACGAACATAAACGAACGCTTACCGAGCTCGAACACGAGTAGTTGTCGAAAGCTCTGTTCGCTAACAGCCCTACACACTCCCAAACAACCATGTTGAATATATAATTAAAAAACCCAAAGTATTTTATGATTTCAATTCTACATATTGAAGTGGTCACACACAAGTTACTAGATCGACACACCATTTTTAACGCGGCGGCACACATATCCACACTCTTTTGCTAAAATTTTTTTTAAAAAAATACACAAATGCACAAACTAATGATTGGACAAAAAACCACATTCATTCCATTGTATGCCTTGTATTCTATATATTTCAATAGTCATCCCCATCTCTCATCAACTTCATCTTCTAGAAATTCCAGAATAATACATTTAATTCAAAAAAATCACATGCATCCCGTTGTATGCTTTCAATTCTCAATCTATCCTCAAGCTCATCTTTTATAAATTCCAAATTAATAAATTTAATAAAATAAAACCACATTCATTCAGTTGTATTCTTCCAACTCTATATATTTCAGTAGTCAAACACAATTAAGAAAAATGGCACACATTATCACCCGACCTGGCACACTACTACAAACGCGAACATGCATTTTTTTTTTCAGTTTTACTCATATGCACACCATTTAATATGAACATATCACATTTCAAATACTCATATTAAAGTTTTTATATCATTACGTAACACAACTATAGAAGGAATCAATACATACTTTGCATGGTAGGTGTCTTCGCATTTTCGTAGGTTGTTTTTCCAAATGTTTGCTCCGAATCAACCTCCATGGCTGCCATGGCGGAATCAAACTCTAAAACCTCCTTGTTTGCACTGCAAATATTTTCACTGGCGCCATTATTGAAAACATATAATATGCACGGTAACACAAGCAATGTGTATAACATTAAAGTATACCAATTTTCAAACAATGCCATGTTCGACAATGCTCAGATTAATAACTACATTCCTCACTATATACCACAGAGTAGTCAAACACAATTACGGGTAACGTCACATCTATTCCCCTAGTTGTCACACAACGACAACAGGCAGCATGTCTGAATTTTTAAGCATATTCAACCCATATTCCAGCATCTTAACACGTTGAATTACAGAGTTTGGTATTTTAAAATCATTACGGATCACAACGATAGGAGGAATCAGTACTTACCTTGCATAGAAGGGCTCTCTGCGTTTTCCTGTGACGTTTCTCCAAAAATTTGCTCCAAAATCACCTCCATATCTGCCATGGCGAACACAAATAATACAAGCTCCTTCGTAATACTCTACTTAATATTGAAAATACAAGCTTCTTCGAAAAATGCAGCCAGTGTTGAAAATACTGGATATACACGTTCCTTTAATCTCACCCTCATTCCATAATTAAAAAGATCATCAAATGCTAACTTTGTAAATCAAAATCATACCTTAATTAATACAAAATACAAAAAACTCTAATTTACCCCTATTTGATCTCAATATGGCGTGGACAATTAAATATACTCTTTAATCTAAGCCTTTAAATCCTTAATATTGGATGGTTGAGATTACACCTCATTTGATCTCAAAATAAGTTGTCCTCACCTGAATAGGAGCCTATATATATATATATATATATATATATATATATATATATATATAT
>NC_044921.1:1622839-1632127 GCF_003576645.1 Ipomoea triloba | reverse complement strand
GTTGTATTCTATATATTTCAATAGTCATCCCCCATCTCTCATCAACTTCATCTTCTAGAAATTCCAGAATAATACATTTAATTCAAAAAAATCACATGCATCCCGTTGTATGCTTTCAATTCTCAATCTATCCTCAAGCTCATCTTTTATAAATTCCAAATTAATAAATTTAATAAATAAAACCACATTCATTCAGTTGTATTCTTCCAACTCTATATATTTTCAGTAGTCAAACACAATTAAGAAAAATGGCACACATTATCACCCGACCTGGCACACTACTACAAACGCGAACATGCATTTTTTTTTTTCAGTTTTACTCATATGCACACCATTTAATATGAACATATCACATTTCAAATACTCATATTAAAGTTTTTATATCATTACGTAACACAACTATAGAAGGAATCAATACATACTTTGCATGGTAGGTGTCTTCGCATTTTCGTAGGTTGTTTTTCCAAATGTTTGCTCCGAATCAACCTCCATGGCTGCCATGGCGAATCAAACTCTAAAACCTCCTTGTTTGCACTGCAAATATTTTCACTGGCGCCATTATTGAAAACATATAATATGCACGGTACACAAGCAATGTGTATAACATTAAAGTATACCAATTTTCAAACAATGCCATGTTCGACAATGCTCAGATTAATAACTACATTCCTCACTATATACCACAGAGTAGTCAAACACAATTACGGGTAACGTCACATCTATTCCCCTAGTTGTCACACAACGACAACAGGCAGCATGTCTGAATTTTTAAGCATATTCAACCCATATTCCAGCATCTTAACACGTTGAATTACAGAGTTTGGTATTTTAAATCATTACGGATCACAACGATAGGAGGAATCAGTACTTACCTTGCATAGAAGGGCTCTCTGCGTTTTCCTGTGACGTTTCTCCAAAAATTTGCTCCAAAATCACCTCCATATCTGCCATGGCGAACACAAATAATACAAGCTCCTTCGTAATACTCTACTTAATATTGAAAATACAAGCTTCTTCGAAAATGCAGCCAGTGTTGAAAATACTGGATATACACGTTCCTTTAATCTCACCCTCATTCCATAATTAAAAAGATCATCAAATGCTAACTTTGTAAATCAAAATCATACCTTAATTAATACAAAATACAAAAACTCTAATTTACCCCTATTTGATCTCAATATGGCGTGGACAATTAAATATACTCTTTAATCTAAGCCTTTAAATCCTTAATATTGGATGGTTGAGATTACACCTCATTTGATCTCAAAATAAGTTGTCCTCACCTGAATAGGAGCCTATATATATATATATATATATATATATATATATATATATATATATATATATATATATATATTTGTATGTATACATATATATATATATGTATACATATATATATGCATATATATAGATATATATACATATATATATGTATATGTATACATATATATATGTATATGTAGGGTAGGGTTCCAGTGAGACCACTTGCTTAGGTAAGATCGTGAGATCACATCTTGTGCATCCATGTAATACTTTTTAATGGTCTAGATTGATTGACATACACACACTTCGTTCGCACACATTTAATCACCGTTCGCACACACTTCAACTGGAATCTTAATCAATCTAGAGCATTAAAAAATTTTGAGACCAAATCTTGTACATCAATCACCGTTCACGCACATTTAATCACCGTTTGCACACATTTAATCACCGTCCGCACACTTAATCACCATTCGCACACGTTTTATTACCGATCGTGTAACACCCCCATTTTTCAAGATCAAATTAGACCAAATTTCCCTTAATTTTTTTTTTCTTTCTTAAAACTCATTCAAAATGAGGAAGCTTTACAAAACATAAACGAGGGTATTACTGCCACACTTAGGCAACTAACAGACCTAAGTGCTAAGGCTAAACCAAAATAGTATAATAAATTAAACCTCAATTCCAATAATTCTTAGGGAAAATATTATCCCTTAAACCGCAAATGTACCAAATCCAAAGGAGTCTAAATAATTTATTACAAATTCAAACTTTCTCCTTGAAATCAATCTAACACATTTGCTCAATATTATAGCCCCGCTCTCATCCTTCATCAACCATAACCAATTACCTGAACAAAATATAATTTCCAAAAATACAAAAACAAACGGGATTAGCAAGACATTGCTAAGTAAGTGTTTACTCCACCCTGTAAAATAAGTTTTGGATTGCTTTTAAAAAAAATAATATAGTAACTTTCTCAAAAGAGAATATTTTGTAACCTTACAAAATATTATACTTTTCAAATATATGTGGGGATACACTTTTCAAAATTCAACTTTCATACATACACATGGAGAATTAATATTTATAAATGGAGAATTAACCATCTCTTCAACATCCATTTAGAAACTAAACCAATACCTATGTGTACAGCCCCAATAAATTCCAAGCCACTGGGTAATATATGATCCAAGTAGCTACTCGTAGCTACTCATGGCTACCTCACCCTTATAAAATTAGAAAGGGGATCACAACCTATGTGATACACCCTCGTGGGATTCCAAGCCAAGTGAGTGGTATCTGGCCCAAGTGATCAGTAATTCACTTTTACTGAACACCACACAATATCCTGGCTTCTCAAAAATAATAATTTCTCCATAGATAAATACTTTCCTCCAAAACTAATATTTTCTCCATAATAAAATTTTCTCCAAAATATTTTCCTTTAAAATATTTTCTCCACAAATAAATATTTTTTTGAAACACAATTTTCCTCCACATAATTTATCCAAAAATCATTTTTAATTCACAATATAAAGGTATAGTACAAATTCTCACCACACGAATTTATATATTACTCAAAATCATAAATCTTCCATAATTCATTTTTCTAGGAAGCATAAACACGGCAACCACAAGAAATTACAGAACACAAAATATACATATTAACTTTAATTAATAATCACATAGGAGATTCCATACACAAGAATTTGTAGGAAAATTTTCACCAAATTAACATGGTCCATGAATAACATATTCATACGATTTTCATAACACATCATGTATACAATTTACGAGCAAAATAAAGTAGGGGCATAATCCACTTACAAAAACATAAATTTTTTTTATAACTTTAAAACACAAATTTCACAGAGTAGAATAAAGAAGTGGACATAAACACTTACTATTAAAGCTTATATCTTCCAATTTCTTTAAGCCTCAATGTTCAAACCCTCTTCTATCATCATCATCATAATACAAACACCCACTAGACTTGAAAGGCTTGAAAGGATGTTTACAATTCTTGAGTAAAATAGAAGAATGGATTTTTTTTTTCATTTTGAGTCAGTGCCGTGAAAATGAAGAAGAAAATCAAGGAGAACAAAAATTTGTTTTTCTTGTGTAGAATCGGTCAAGAGAAGAAATAGAGGATGAAGAAAAAGGATGAAAGGAAAGAGAATGGTCTAATCCTCATCAATTCACAATAAATAAAATTTATCCATACCATAAATTATGATTGTAACTCCCAATCCTTATCCTATCAAAATATATTTGATTAAATAAAATATCTCCCATCAAAAATAAAATATTTTATTATAATAAGTATATATAAATATATATGTACATACGTTACACACGTGTGTGTGTGTGTATATATATATATATATATATATATATATAGGATCTGGTGCGTACTGGCCGCCCAGGAGAGAACTGCGGACGAATCACAGCGCGCCACGTGTACGGACTGTAGTTGCATATAACGTTATAACTAGGTGTACATAATGTTATAACTAGGTGCACATAGGTGCACCCAGGTGCATAAATGCTAACAAGGTAAATTACTTGCACCTGTAAGTGAAAATAGGTGCACACGTGCAAGTAAAATGTATTACAAGTGCAAGTAAATTGTACAATGAGCATCAATACTAAGTGCACATAATGTTATAACTAGGTGCACCTAATGTTATAACTAGGTGCACATAAGTTGCACCCAGGTGCGTGAATGTTAACAAAGTAAATTACTTGCACAAGTGCAAGTAAAATGTATTGCAGATGCAAGTAAAATGTATTACAGGTGCAAGTGAATTGTATACTGCGCATCAATACTAAGTGCACCTAATGTTATAACTAGGTGCACCTAGGTTGCACCAGGTGCATGAATATTAACAAAGTAAATTACTTGCATTTGTAAATGAAAATATTTGCAAAAATAGATGCATGAATATTAACAAGTTAAATTACTTGCACTTGTAAGTGAAAATATGTGCGAAAATAGGTGCACTTGTGAGTGAAACTAGGTGCACTTGTAAGTGAAACTAGGTGCACCAAAGTTCCAGTTATTTACGAAAATGCCACCGTGTCTTTTGTTTTAAAATTGCATCTGATTCGTTGATCTGGACACGTGGACGGTTGTGAAGCGTTCTCATTTCTTACCTGGGCGACAGTACGCACGAGAGTGCAACCCTATATATATATATATATATATATATATATATATATATATATATATGTTTATATACTATATATAACTAAAATAGATATATAGATATATATATAACTTTATGGTCCATATATAGTAAAACATATACATATATACAATATACGTACAATACATATATATATTTAATCAAAATATTATTTTTTTTTCTTTTACCATAAAATAGTTTTACCACATAAAAATAATTTCAAAATATTTATACTATAAAATAGCTTTATCACTATAATAAACAAGTGAAGAAGAGTTGAGACATGAAAATTCTAATGGTTTGATTGTTAAGTACTTGGGATTCAAATGAAATTGAGGGTTAAAGGTTTCAAATCTCACTAATAACTAAAAAAAAAAAACTTTTCTTTTCTCTCATAAAGATGAAATCTATTTTCCAATTGAATAATTATTTAACTTGGTGAAAATCCGGGTATTACAATCTACCCTCCTTAAAAGAAAGCTTCGTCCGCGAAGCAGTCCTATCTGTTAAAATAAGGGTATTACAATCTACCCTCCTCAAAAGAAAGTTACGTCTCCGCAACTTAACTAGATACCTTATGAGAACACATATAGGCAACAAGGTACACATGAACAAAAATTTCATACCAAGCTTTCAACCAAGAAAATCTTAAAACACTTTAAACACATACCTGGAGAATGCACACCCTCGGGGTGCAATAGCCACAGTTGATCACAACATAACAACTTGCACATAAAATATCAAATAATCAATTAAATAATTAAACTCACAACCTCGCCACAAAATCAAATCATAGATACTAGTCATATTCCTAGACTTCTTTTCCCACAATGTCTTTAATTTCTATAATTCAAACCTAGGCTCTATCACAACCTAGGCCCCCAAAGGTTCGAACTGTTCTGATACCAATTTGTAACACCCCCATTTTTCAAGATCAAATTAGACAAATTTCCCTTAATTTTTTTTTTCTTTCTTAAAACTCATTCAAAATGCGGAAGCTTTACAAAACATAAACAAGAGTATTACCGCCCCACTTAGGCAACTAACAGACCTAAGTGCTAAGGCTAAACCAAAATAGTATAATAAATTAAACCTCAATTCCAATAATTCATAGGGAAAATATTATCCCTTAAACTGCAAATGTACCAAATCCAAAGGAGTCTAAATAATTTATTACAAATTCAAACTTTCTCCTTGAAATCAATATAACACATTTGCTCAATATTATAGCCCCGCTCTCATCCTTCATCAACCATAATCAATTACCTGAACAAAATATAATTTCCAAAAATACAAAACCAAACGGGATTAGCAAGACATTGCTAAGTAAGGGTTTACTCCACCCTGTAAAATAAGTTTTTGATTTTTTTTTAAATAATATAGTCTGAACACCACACAATATCCTGGCTTCTCAAAAATATTAATTTCTCCATAGATAAATAGTTTCCTCCAAAACTAATATTTAATTTTCTCGATAATAAAATTTTCTCCAAAATATTTTCCTTTAAAATATTTTCTCCACAAATAAATATTTTTTTGAAACACAATTTTCATCCACATAATTTATCCAAAAATCATTTTTAATTCACAATATAAAGGTAGTACAAATTCTCACCACACGAATTTATATATTACTCAAAATCATAAATCTTCCATAATTCATTTTTCTAGGAAGCATAAACACGGCAACCACAAGAAATTACAGAACACAAAATATACATATTAACTTTAATTAATAATCACATAGGAGATTCCATACACAAGAATTTGTAGGAAAATTTTCACCAAATTAACATGGTCCATGTTACATATTCATACGATTTTCATAACACATCATGTATACAATTTACGAGCAAAATAAAGTAGGGGCATAATCCACTTACAAAAACATAAATTTTTTTTATAACTTTAAAACACAAATTTCACAGAGTAGAATAAAGAAGTGGACATAAACACTTACTATTAAAGCTTATCTCTTCCAATTTCTTTAAGCCTCAATGTTCAAACCCTCTTCTATCATCATCATCATAATACAAACACCCACTAGACTTGAAAGGCTTGAAAGGATGGTTACAATTCTTGAGTAAAATAGAAGAATGGATGATTTTCTTTTTTCTTTTTGAGTCCGTGCTGTGAAAATGAAGAAGAAAATCAAGAAGAACAAAAATTTGTTTTTCTTGTGTAGAATCGGTCAAGAGAAGAAATAGAGGATGAAGGAAAAGGATGAAAGGAAAGAGAATGGTCTAATCCTCATCAATTCACAATAAATAAAATTTATCCATACCATAAATTATGATTGTAACTCCCAATCCTTATCCTATCAAAATAAATATATATATATGTTTATATAATATATATAACTAAAATAGGCCAAGGACATTGTAGTCCAGTGACATCAAACCCTTCCCTTTATACGGGAGGTGATGGGTTTGAGTCGTAGTGGAGACAATACTGACTCTTGTGCTTCAATAGGTTGAGAAAGTAGTTATGAACAGCATTGTAATAAAGTTAATAGTATTCAAAAAAAAAAAACTAAAATAGATATATAGATATATATATAACTTTATGGTCCATAGTAAAACATATACATATATACAATATACGTACAATACATATATATATTTAATCAAAATATTATTTTTTTTTCTTTTACCATAAAATAGTTTACCACATAAAAATAATTTCAAAATATTTATTCTATAAAATAGCTTTATCACTATAATACACAATTGAAGAAGAGTTGAAACATGAAAGTTCAAATGGTTTGATTGTTAAGTACTTGGGATTCAAATGAAATTGAAGGGTTAAAGGTTTAAATCTCACCAATAACTAAAAAAAAAATACTTTTCTTTTCTCTCATAAAGATGAACTCTATTTTCCAATTGAATAATTATTTAACTTGGTGAAAATCGGGTATTACAGTTCGCACACACTTCAACTTAGCATCTTAAATCAATCTAGACCATTAAATTATTAAATGGATGCACAAGATCTTATCTCACGATCTTACCTAAACAAGTGATCTCATATGATCCTAACTTTGTATATGTATACACATATATATATGTGTACACACACATATATATATGTGTATACACACACACACATATATATATATATATATGTATGTATATATATGTATGTATGTATGTATGTATGTATATATATGTATGTATGTATGTATGTATATATATATATGTATGTATATATGTATGTATATACATATATACACATACATATATACATACATACATACATATATATATATATACATACATATATACATATATATATATATATATATATATATATATATATATATATTGTAACCCCTCGTCTATTCCGATAAGTCTAGGGTTCGAAAAATATTTCTCTAGGCTATGACATTCGTGAAATGATCTCTCAGTACTTCAAAAGGGTTTTATAAGTGAAAATAGTTAATAATAAGTTACGATCATACGTACCGGTCACGAACCGTAAATTTTTTTTTAAGGATGTATATATAGTTCGAATTTCCCTAGGAAATGGATTATTATTCACGATTCGATTAAGCGTGAACTTCCTACTCAGTTCAGTGGAAATTAGACGGACTGTAAGAGTGACATTTATTACGAACCTCCGTACCACTGTATTTCGCGAGATACCGGAAATTGTCCGATTTTAGTGGTTAATGACGGGATTATTTTTTTATCGAAATTATCCCGAATTAAATTATATTCCTCCGAACTTTTATCTAATTTAATCCCTAACTGGCAAGGGAGTCTTACTCTACAAGACTTACCATGGGGTTGTGACAAGTGGCACCCTTATTTACCATGTGGTAATTTTTAATTAATAAAGTAGGATGAGTATGGGATAAGCCATGCTAGCTAACTTATGATCCAAGCCACCTTTCCCATCCCTACCATTTTCGAAAATTAGAGAAGGAAAAAGAGAAGGAAAAATATCATCTTCATCTTTGTGATCCAAGAACTCTTTAGCCATTTTCCTACACAAGTGCTTCCATACTAGGTAAGACTTTGGTTTTATTCAGTTAAAATGGCTAGAATC
The DNA here is from genome assembly GCF_003576645.1 of Ipomoea triloba. NCBI lineage: Eukaryota > Viridiplantae > Streptophyta > Magnoliopsida > Solanales > Convolvulaceae > Ipomoea > Ipomoea triloba. The sequence goes on along the minus strand of NC_044921.1, from coordinate 1,623,620 downwards.
CTTTCCTAGAACTTAAATTTAAGCTAAGAATTCATGAAAATATTGTTGTTATGGTGATCATTATTTAGGATATTCGGTGAGAGTTTGGAGAAGAAGATCACAACTTTGTCTACGGTATTAAAAACTACTTGAGAGGTAAGGAATCCCTTAAGTCGATTTAGTCACTTGAAAATGGGCAAATGCTAGTGAAATATGAGACTAGGAATTTTACGTGAAAATTATGTGTTAAACTTGAGGATCTCTTAGTCGACTCAAGAAATTACACTTTGAATTTTTTGGTAATTTTTGTATACATGTTCATAGCTAATTTATGCATATATATGTTGTATTTATGTCCATATAGGCTTATACTTGTGAAAATAGTGGAAAATCGAGGCGTTACAACGCGGTTTTTGCTGCCCGAAGTTGGCAGATTCGGACGGACGCGGCCCTGGACGCGTGTCCACTGCGCGTCCATCGGCGTCCAATAAGCGAGCTCACGGCCGAACGGCCGGACGCGGCCCGGACGCGCGCGTCCGCCGTGCGTCCGGCAGTGCGGACATCCGTGCATCTGCGCGGCGCGAATCTGTTTTCGACCGAATTTTCTTCCGAGATTTTTGCTTCTGAATGATATGATGTTTGAAAGGCCTACGGGCAACCGAGTTCAATTTTTGAAAGTTCAAATAATATTTTGTAAATTATGTAAATCAATTTGGAAGAAAAATCGTGTTTTTATGAAACAAGTGCAACCCTTGCCACTTGGGAAATTTATGCTGAAAAGCCATTGACAAATATGAATATT
>NC_044921.1:1601469-1617714 GCF_003576645.1 Ipomoea triloba | reverse complement strand
GTATATATATGTATATATATATATATATATATATATATATATATATATATATATATATATATATAGAAATAATTTCAAGTGTGGCCGTGCTCTCCCGTGCGGCCGTGCGGTCACACACCACTCAATGTTACGAAATACACCACTCAATGTTAAGAAACACACAACAATGAAACAGAATGAAACACACCACAATGTTAAGAAACACACCACAGTGCTTATTTGAGTGGTGTGTTTCGTAACATTGAGTGGTGTATTTCGTAACATTGAGTGGTGTGAATCGCACGGCCGCACGGGAGAGCACGGCCGCACCTGATCATGACTCTATATATATATATATATATATATATATATATATATATATATATATATATATATATAAGTGTATTCCGTTGATGACCTATATATTATAAAGGACTTTGAAGATTAATCGTGTACGTCAGATTGAGATATCGAATGGTGTTAATTTTCTTATTTGTGTTTTTATTTTTAGCTTTACGCATGTATATGGGATTGAATGAATAGGAATGAGGGGTGTTTTTTTCATTGTAATTGGACTTTTAATTTTGGTACCATTAATTACCGAGACTTTTGGTTTCCTTTTCACTTTCGAAATCTGTTTCTATTATACGTTCCTTTTCCTTTTCCGTTTTGTGAACCAACGACAGACCTTTCGTGTATTGGTATTGGTGAAGGCGTCGATTCATTATTCATTGTGTAGAAGACGGTTCACGCCGGTTGTCGACCTACATCTTAGTTGGTTTCTTTGGCGTTGGTGAAGTCTCCGGTCCCGGGTAAGCTGCGGAGGGGGGTAGCGGAAGTTACGCCGGTGGTCGTGTGGTTGCTGGCCGACAATGCAGTGATGGCGGAAGTCGGTGGTGGAGGGCTGAGACCTCAGCGTCCTCGGCAGGCTAGGGAGGCTGCACGTCGAGGTAGGGTTTTGTGGTTTTGTTTTTTGCCATTATTTATTTATTTTTTCTTATTTTTTTGGCTATCGCATTTGGTGCTGCTATTTTTTCGATCTGCATGGCTTGCATTTGGGGTAGGGGGTGGGGGTGATAAGCTCCAAAGATACCCATTATTTGAGTACAAACTAGGGTGCTTTATAACGTTTTTACTATCCTTAAATGATAATTTTATGATGATTTGTGCTTTAAATTCATTAACCGCACACAAAGCTACCTTTAGCATGATTTGAGACAGTAAGAGGTCCCGGGAGCTACTAGGAACAAAGAACGAGCTTAAGAAGCAAACCGAGCAAGTCTGGAGCCCGGAAGGACCCGGAATGAAGCCCACACGCGTGTTGGTGCGCGTGGAAACATTCCAGTAGCCAACCATGCACGTCTACACGCGTGTGGGAGGCGTGGTTGAGACTCTGCGCGAGAATTTCCCTAGGGCGAAATTTCGGAGACTATTTAAGCCCCCTTGATAGAATTTCAGAGGAGAGCCCCCTTTTCCACTTTTGGGAGAATTCCTCCTTGCAATATTTTCATTTCTTAGTTTTTAGCATAGTTTAGCTTAGCAATTTCTCCTTGTAAAGAGACAACAAGCTTGGATTGAAGAAACACTTCAATACTAGGTGATTTCTATTACATCTTAATCTATTTTACTATTTTGTTCTTGGATTAAATTAGCTATTGCCTTGAATTCTTGATCATGAGTGGCTAGTTTAATCTAGGGATTTGGATTGTGTGAAGATATGTTGCTAGTGTGTTGATCTTATATCTTATTTTGGATTTAAATGCTTGGATTGTTGGAATTTCTATTCTTTTCTATTGATTGTTGTTTTGATTATATCTTGTTTGGATTTGGCCAATCTAGATGAGAGATTGAGCTCTTGACTCTTTCATGTCTTTGATTAGAGTTAGGATTGAAAACTTTGTAACAATCATAGATCCTATGGACTTCTTAAGAATAGTAGGAAAGTGTGTAGCTCAAGTGTTCGATAAAATGTCTCTTAGGACTTTGGTTGCTTAAAGGCACTCCTAAGTCCAAGAAGCCTTAGTACACAGAGGTGGAAGAGGACTAAGAAGACACACTCCTGAATAGCCAACATCTTTGCTTCGTTATCCATTGCATTATACACACTAGGATGCAACATAGATGAACACTATCCAATCCCTTACTTTCTTTCATACATTTACTTATATTTGTTTTACCTTCATTCTCACACAAACCTTATGAACCTTTTCACTCTTGAATCATCATTCACCACACTCAAATCTATTCCATGACTCGATCATTTGAACACACAAACACTTGACACACCTCCACGTCCTTCCTTCGAGACTGACACTCGGGGAGTCACTGACTTTCCGTTTTAGCACATTTACATATCTTTTGACGATTCACCCCACTGTACAAAACATCTCGTCAAAGGGTGATTGGGTCGTCGGCGTTTGGTAATGTTGTTGATGTTTGTTTTCCGGTTAAGTCGCAGGGGGATGGGGGTGGGGGGATTCGGTTTGCTGTTGGGTTTTAGTTATTTTTTTTTTTTTGGTTTTTCTTTATTATTCGTGTAGCTATACTTGGCATGCATATAAACGATGGGTCTGTATCTATGGTAATAGTCTGTGTTTTTTTTTTTTTTTTTGATGCATGTATATAGAGTTTTTTGTTAGTTATGGAGTTTTGGTTCATAAATTTTATGGTATTTTATTTTTTTGTGTTCTTATTCTTCTGTTTTTTTTTTTGGTATCTTTCTAAACATATGTTGTTGTTTGTGGCATTTTTTTCCCTTTATAATTTTTTTTTGGAACGTGGTCCAAGTGTAGTTGATTTAGCAAACATATAGGGGGGGTTTCTTGATTCTAATTTCTGGGTGCCAAGTGGTAGTTAATTGTGTGCCAATGTTCGGTAGGATGTGTGCCTTGGTATGGTCTGCATATTTGTATGCAAGTTGATATAAATTGCATGCCAGTGTGTAATATATTAACTGCCACCCGTCTGTAGTTGATTTAGCATTAGTGTTCTACGGTTTTAACCATTTTTTTCCTAACATATTCAAAGTTAGGTGTTAAAATGTTTCACTGATTTTAAAAAAAATATATATTTCACTGTTTTTATTTTTAATATATTTCATTGCTTTTATTTTTTTTGGTCTTTAGAGAATGTTATTAAACATTGTTTTTGACGTATTCAAATTTAGGTGTTAACTAAATTAAAAAAAAAATGGGGATGCGTTGGAAAGGTGTATTTTGCTAAAATTGGATAATTCTGTGTTTTTTTTTTTTTTTGAGCGGACTAATTCGAATTTTTGGGTGCCAATTAGTATTTAATTGTGTGCCAACGTTGGCTTAGTTCTGTGCATAAGTATGTTTTGAATATTTGTATGCAAATCAAAATAAATTGTGTGCCAGTGTATTATATATTGCATGGTACCCATGTATGATCGAATTAGCATTATAGTTTACCACTTTATCATGTAACTTATTTCTTGTGTTAGGCGTTTTCTAAACATATGTTTTTGTTTGCGGTGTTTTTTCCCTTGTTAAAAGTTTATGATTTTTTTCTTTTTTTTTTTGCGAACATGTTCTACTTTACTTCTGCAAACATATAGGGGGGTTTCTTGTTTCTAATTTTTTGGTGCCAAGTGTGTAGTTGAATTAGCATTAGGATTCTACGTTTTTAATCATTCTTTTTCTGAACTATTCAAATTTGGGTGTAAATATATTTCACTGGTTTTATTTTTAATATATGTCACAGCTTTTATTTTAGGGATAATTCTAGTTTTTATTTAGTGTATTGCATTTGAATTTGTTGGTGCCAATTAGTATTTAATTGTGTGCCAACGTTGGATTTGTTGTGTGCCTACGTATAGTTTGGATATTTGTATGCAAATCGATATAAATTGTGTGCCGGTGTATTATATATTGCATGCTACCCATGTGTAGTTAAATTAGCATGAGAGTTTAACACTTTTTCTTGTAATTTATTTATTGTGTTAGGCGCTTTCTAAACATATGTTTTTGTTTGTGGTGTTTTTTTCCCTTGTTTAATGTTTATGTTTTTTTTTCAAAGTTGTTCTCCTTTAATTCTTCAAACATATAGGGGGGTTACTTGTTCATAATTTTTTGGTGCCAAGTGGTGGTTAATTGTGTGGGAATGTTTGGTACGATATGTGCCTAGGTATACTTTGAATATATGTATGCAAGTTCACATAGCATGAGGGTTATACATTTTTAAAAATTGTGTGCCCTTGTTTCATATATTATGTGCCACCCTTGCCTATGTCCATATAAATTGTGTTTCCGGATTACTTTGTATAGATGTTGCCGAACATGGTGGTTTTAATTATTCAGTATAGTATGGATATGTGTTTATGTTGTATGGTTTGAGTTTGTGCTATATTGTGTGCACGGTTTGTCTTCATTTGTGCATGCTTTGTTGATGGCAGCGAAAAAAGGGCTAGGGTATCACCGGTGATACCCCAGATAATGTGGTATGTGTTTATGTGCAATTGTTTGTAGTTTATTTTGTTTTGGTAAAGGTTAAATCTTTTGACCATGTTATATATTGCCATTGTGTAGAAATTGTTGTTGCATGAATATTTCAAGATGGTACGCGAGGGGTTCTTGTCCGGTGTGTGCCTTAATTTGGAGACCAAAAGGATGCCGATGAAATGGCGCGACAGTAGGAACACGATCGATTGTGGGGTGTATGTTATGCGGCACATGCAGAGTTATTCCGGGGAAGGTGTTGGCAGTTGGGTGTGCGGTCTAAGTAAGGGTGATAGGGCGGAGCTTAATCGTTTACGCTTACACTATATGAAGGAGATTTGCATAGTTGATGTTAATGCACATCGTAGGAGCAACGTGGCACGAGCTTTACGCTTTGTTCTTACTACTTCAAATGTCACCAATCATTGATTTATTCACGTCATTGTTTGCAGCTTGGGTTTTATTATTTTTGGGATTTGATATTGGAGTTAGGAAAATTTTGTTGATTTCATCCTTTCATTTTAACTTCACGTTTACTAACTAGTATACTTTTTGTTATAGGTTGGGTCTCGTTAAGTTGGTACATTGTTGTTTTGGCTTTATCGTTATAATATTAGTTTTCGTCTTATCATCTACATTTTTCGTGTGCACTATCCTGGTATTCTGTTTGCCCTATGACAGGATAATTGGGCATCAGCACCTGACCCGAATTATCAGCACTGACCCGAAGGCAACAAACGGTCACCCGTTACACAAAGGCGACACATTGATGATGATAATTACTCCAACGGCTCACCATTACCAGCACTCAATGCAGCTCACCATTATCAGCACTCAATGCAGCTCACCATTACTAGCACTCCGTTACACTCACTAGAAGAAGGGTCGTTGCAGTATAAGTAGCCGACTTGTGGTAGAGGAAGGGGACACTTCGTTTATGATACACAGCACTAACATATTGTACTCACTCACTCTCACTAATACATATATCTACGTTGTGGCACCAAAACCGTGGTTGCTCACTTGTCTACTATACTGACTACTCATTGTACTTACACATTACACTCAAACTATCATACTTCAATAATACTCAGATTATATTCCGGTAACATATTTACCGTCACCTTACGCTTTATTTTTTTGGGGGGTGCTTGGCAGATATTTGTAATTTGTAGTAATATAATTCTGTCCAAGTTTTAATGTCAGACTTAGCATGCAAATATCACTTTCGGTTTGGGCACACATGATAAACGTATCGGGCATCCAACATATACGTAACGGTTTTGCTTTATGCTTATGATATAGTTTTTCTTGTTAATGGCAGAAATTGAAGCATATTTTTAAATCGTTGTGACTGATATGTCATGAAATAGCCTATTATTTGTGCTCATTTATGCTTTCTTTTTATTAAAATGTTATGTAAAGGAATGTGGAATAGTGCTTAACTTGGTGTATTTTGTTTGAAGGAAGAAAAGATCGAGTAACGGGCAAGCAAGCATGAATAGATGCTAATCTTGGGAGAAAATGAAGATTTAAAGCACAAGGAAAACACCCAAGGGCACACCGGGAAACGAAGGACCAAAACAGTAGCGTGAAGGTTGTCTAGAAGAACTCATGCTGACACTCACACCGTGAGTGTCAGCGTGAGTCCACACCAGAGTTTCTGATCAGGGGACTCACGCTGAGACTCACGGTGTGAGTCTCAGCGTGAGTGTGCTGATAAGAATATGATCAGTGAGACTCATGGTGGGACTCACACCGTGAGTCCCACCGTGACTCCTTATCCTGAAGGCTACGAAAAGGCGCGAAAATTAGACTATAAATACCCTTGTTTGGTTATTTTGTAGTCACTTTTGATTTTTTAAACTCTCCTTTTAGTTTTTCTCTCTAGAAAACTTAAAGAACACTTCCCTACACTTGTAATCTACCATTTTATTAGAAGATTTAGAGGAAGAATTCCAACATCCAACTTCAATTTCAAGATTATTTCATGCAAATAAATCATTAAGTTAAGTTTTCTATTCCATATCTTTTGCATTTATATTTCTTAAAGTTTCTTTTTAATTCCATGTTTATTATTTCAATTGCTTTTAGTTTTACATTTCAAGCATGAATAGTTAAACATTCCTAGGATTTGAATTGAACTTCCTTGAATATGAATCTGAATATGAATTAAATTGCATAATTTAGGTTTTGTATTGTCTTAATGTTGAACTTGGCTATGAATTGAGTGGAATTGATTTGACTCTTCATAATTATGGCCAAATTATGCAAGAGGTATTTGGAATTAGTGTTCCACCTATGAGAATAGGGCTACACCATAGCCAAACCTCTCATATTTCTTACTCACCTTTGAGAAAAGGGAGTTTGAATTGAAGGAAATAAGCACACAAAGTGTTTGTTAAATTGCCTCTTCTAGCCAAGTTGCCATGAGAATGAGACTTAGGATTAGTTGATAGTCCAATTGATCACGAGAGTGACATTGACACTTAAACCATTTCCCCAAGTTCATCATCTAGACTTGCATAACTTAAACTTTAGACATAAACAAGATTTTATTCAAGGATGCTTGGTTCAAATCTCTATTTCAATTATTATCTTTTAATTCCCTTACTTGCTCTCGTTATTGATTTCTTGAACATGCAACAATCCAATCTCTTTAGATTAGCTTCCAAACACTCTACGAACCCGTGCTTAACCCCTCATTACTTAAACTCCAATTAAGCCATTCCTAGAGGACGACACTCACTAATCAAACTACTAAAGAAATACAATTTTCAAATGGCGCCGTTGCCGGGGAATGACATCGGTTTTTTGAGTAATGAGTCCATTTGGGTTAACATGTGACATCATTCAAGTTAGAGAGTCTAACCATCATCATTTACTTGTTATTTTTGCAATTTACTTTGTTTGTTTTTGAAGTTTTTGGATACTTGAATTATTGTTACTACTCTCACAAGCAACTACTTCTAGTTGCAAAACACTATCATGTCTTTGTGATTGTAGGTTGATCCTCTATGATGTATTCTCAAGCAAGATATCCACAAGAGGATTACTATGAAGACCAAGGAAGATATAGGCAAACAAGGGGAGGCTACAATGCTCAACTTTCTAACCCTATGGTTATGAAGATGGTGAGGACTACATAGCACAATATCAACCAAGAAGGCCATCACTAAGGACACATGATGATGAGGCATATGAGTATGATGATCCACCACGAAGGAAATCATCAAGAGCTCAATATGATGACAGGGAATATGGTGATTACCACTACTCAAGGAGGGATCCACCACCACCTCAGAGAGGATTATTCTATGATAACCCACCGGAGAGATGCCAAAGGTCTTATTATGGTCATGACTATGAACATTCAAGGAGGGCCCAACCACTGCGGAGAGGCATCTCTTATGATCATTCAAGGGAATACCAAACACCTAGGTATTACCGGGATGATTATGAGGATGGATATCATGATCAAGAGAACTACTACTATGAGCACCAGGGGGATAGAAGGAGTGTATCTCACCAAAGCTACAATTCTCAATCTTACCCTTCTAGTTACTATGATGAGGATGAAGACTACTTTCTACAAAGAAGAGCCATTAATTCTCCATCCTATGACTCCTACCCACCCAAAGCCTATTCTCCACAACCTTACACTCAAAACACACCTCTACCCAAAAAGAAATCCATTACTAAGCACATGTATGAACATTGGTTGGAACCCAAACAAATAGATCCTAATGATCCCTACAAAACCATTGAGGAACATATGTTTGAGGATATGAACTTACAAGTGATTTGTCATGCTTGTAAAGGCCCTCACTATAGGTATCAATGCCATAATGACAGATCGCAGTTTTTCTTAGGGGTTGAGGTGTCAAAAGATGTGTGAATATGATAAAACGGAAGGTCAATGACTCCCCGAGTGTTGGTCTCGAAGGAAGGACGTGGAGGTGTGTCAAATATTTGTGCGTTTAAGTGATTGAGTCATGTAATAGATTCGAGTGTGGTGAATGGTGATTTGAGAGTGGAAAGGTTCATAAGGGTTGTGTGAGAAAGAGAGTAAAATAGATAAGATTGAAATGTATGTAAAGAGGTAAGGGATTGGATAGTGCTCATCTATGTTGCATCCTAGTGTGTCTAAGGTAATGGATAAGCAAAGCAAAGATGTTGGCTATTCAGGAGTGTGTGTTCTTAGTCCTCTTCCACCTTTGTGTACTGATGATGTATAAATGGGTGTGTAAAAGTGGGTATGTTATGTCGTTCCGCTGAGGATTGGGGCTATGACACGTAATTGTGTGAATTACCAGGCACTAGAGTATGTGAATTAATAGAATCCAAGCAACTAATAACTGAATGATGTGAATTAAAAGAAAGCAATTGATTAAGGAATAAACTATATGATAAGGGAATGGGCCAGATTAAGGGAATTGTAATCTTAATGTTCTAACAATCTCAGAATTAGGGAAAGAATGATTAACCTAGGGATTTATGGGCAATGCACATAAGAATTCTATTCAGCTACTTTCGTAATCAATAACAAGCATCAATCATAACCTTAAGCACCTAAGCATTGTAAGCCCCCAAAATTACCCTTATTCTCATAGTAGGAAAATTAGGTTGAAATTGGTAAGGCTCGAGGTCTCCATCCAACTGTCGTTGTAATGAATCCCTCTCCTAGACTAGCAATTAATTGCGGTCGTCAATCAATAACAAGTATAAAGCAAATCCCCAAATCAACATAAATCCTAGGTAAAGGATTCAATCCCTTTATGCAATAATCACAAACTGAACATCAAGATTAACAATGGACCCCTAATCCAAACCCATAAATGAATTACTCACACATGATTGGAATAAACAAAGCAAAGCAATAATAAATAATCATAAACATTGCAAGAAAGTAATAAAGGAATAAGAGAGCTTAACTGATAAAGAACAATCCAATCTTCAATCCGAGATTCCAATCTTGAAATTAAATAATCTAATGTGAAACTAATCTAAACTATGCTAGGGAAATATAAAGAGAAAATAAACTGAAACTAGCTAGGGTTCTGAACTCTGTAAGGGAACCTCCTTAACTGTAGAGAATAGGTAGAATATATAGGAGATAGATGGGCCTTGGCCCATTAGGCAACTTCCAATTCTTTTCCAATTTGTATTCTTGTTTCCTTTCTTCCTTGTAATTCCCTTTTCTTCCAGAACTTGTCCAAAATGTACCAAAATTCCTCCTTTGTTATTCCTTGTAGATAATTCAACACTTGGACAATATAACACAGAAACAATTCCCAATTTCACTAGGATAAGGGAAATACAATTAAAATAAGGGGTGAATTATTGTATAAAATAGTAGATATCATGTAGTAAGGCTTCTTGGACTTAGGAATGCCTTCAAGCATCCAAAGCCTAAGAGACATTTTATCGAACACTTAAGCTACTAAGATTAGCCAAATCCAAACAAGATATCATCAAAACAACAATCAATAGACAAGAATAGATATTCCAACAATCTAAGCATTTGAATCCAAAATAAGATATAAGATCATCACACTAGCAACATATCTTCACACAATCCAAATCCCTAGATTAAACTAGCCACTCATGATAAAGAATTCAAGAAAATAGCTAATTCAATCCAAGAACAAAATAGTAAAATAGATTAGAAATCACCTAGAGTTGAACGGTTCCTTCAATCCAAGCATGTTGTCTTGCTACAAGGAGAATTCTTCTAAACTAAGCTAAACTATTCTAGGAAATGAAAATATTGCAAGAAAAGGAAAAGTTCTCCAAAGTGACCTCCCCAAAATGGTTAAAAAAAAAGGAAGACTCCCCTGAAATTCTATCAAGAGAGTTTAAATAGTCTACAAAAAGTAGCCCTAGGAGGAATTTCGTGCAGTGTCATTTCCACGCCTCTCCACACGCGTGTGGTCGTGCGTGGTTGGCTACTGGAAAGTGGCCACGCGCACCACCACGCGTGTGGAGGTCTTTTTGGGTCCTTCGGGGCTCCGGACTTGCTCGGTTCGTTCCTTAAGCTCGGTTTTTGCTCCCATTAGCTCCCGGGACTCCTGTATCGTCTCAATTTATGCTAAAGGTAGCTTTGCGTGTGGTTAGTGAATTTAAAGCACATTTGATCATAAATTTATCATGTAAGGATACTAAAAACGTTACAAAGCACCCTAAATTATACTCAAATAATGGGTATCTTGGGAGCTTATCAAGTTTCCACACTTTGCTACTTGCTTGCCCTCAAGCAAGACAATCTACTATTAAGCACATAAGCTTTCGAGATACCGACTCATACAAAACAAAGCTCTTGGTCAATCAAAATGGTGGGTGTCTAAGACTTATGGAAATGGAAGAAATCTTTTGTGTTATCTACAAAGGATTTTGGTAAGATGCCATTAACTCAAGGAATATTTCCGGGAAGTAAAAACCTTTCGTAAATAAACAATTAAAAGAAAGGGTCGCACTTCTCACACCAATCGCAAGCATGCAATTCCAAAGTTTCAGGTTCACCTCTCATTTAATTAGGGCCTCTAGCCGATCCCACTAGTGGGAACGATGTGCACTAGTTAATCAACCCTTCCAGCCTTAAACGCCAAAGCCCAACGATAAAATAAGTGAGGGTAGGGGCATGGACCACTCACCGCTTATGGCTTATTGAGGTCCCTCTTTTCTTCTCACTCCCTAGGATAACGTCATCGAGCCACCCGACTTCACATGGAGCTCCATGCTTTTTCGAAGACAGTGCAATGGGTACCCGAATCCTAGCGAAGCGGCTCACCTCATCTCTTATTTTCTCAATTCCTGGGATCCTTTTATGTGAACAACCGACTCCAGATAAAGCTTTTTGCTTACCGAAGACTATGGTTGAACGCAACCCAGCGAATTGGCTTTCCTCAATTTTTAATCTCGGTGATTGGCCTTTTACCTTTTCAACTTTTCTTCATGTCAACCCCTCATGCCTTTTTTTCTTTTGGGATTAAGGGATTTTTCTCTCTTAAGCTTACCCATAGGCTCACCGTTTGTCCCATGCCCTACCAAGGTTAGTTCAATTCCGGGCCTTGCTAAAAGTTATCTTTCTCAGATTAAAAAGTGCACACCCCCACTTCGAGAGATCCTTGACTAAGGTCCTACGTAAATAAGAGGCGAACATCATGCAAGCAGGCAAAAATATAAACTTATTTAGCTCTAAACACTCTCATGGGTGCGAAAAGTAACTTCCTCAAAGATATTTTAAGAATAAAAAATTTTGGGCATCTAGTCAAAATTCTCTCTAGATAACACAAATAATAACTTTCTTTTTCAAATTGCAAATACACCCGTTTATCATTCCCAAGAGCCTCAACTTTCCAACTCTAAGTAGATAAGCATATAAAGCACAAAGTGCGTCCTTTCCACACTTTAAAATAAACATCGTCCTCAATGTTTCCATACAGTATAGGGTAAAGGAACAAATGGGTTTCTAAGGATTAATCAAATAAGAAATCCCTTTCCACACTTTGGAAATTGCTCTGGGATATAGGGTTTATTCTAAGGATCCTATATATCATGGTAAGCTCAAACAAAATGCATACAAAGCTATATAAACAAATTTTCCACACTTTAAAATAAAAAACGGGGCTTAAATAGAAAAGGGATAGGAGGTTAAACCAAGTATGCATCCCTCTTTCCACCTTTGGCTTCCATCATAGGTTGGCCCGTTATCGACGCTCTATACAAAAGGAATGGTGACACTATATACAAAAGGGATTCGAGAGAACTATTCAATTAGTTAACTTGATAGAATCTAAAAGCAAGATAATAAGAAATAGATAGATAAACATTAAACTACTTAATCAAAGCAAAACTATTCAAGTAACTAGCAAATATAAAAATGCATAAGAAGTAAAGCAGTTTAAACATAAAACATTAAACATAATAAAGCGAATAAAAGTAAAGAAATTAAAAGGGCGGAACCCCACGCATAGGGAACCTAATGTTTTGATGGGTCAACGACCAATTGGTAACCAAAGTTTCTCGGACTCAGTTCATTTTCGAGGACTGCTCAGGGTCATGGGTTGATCTTCATTGATTGCCAAAGGATGGAGGATTGAACTGCCTAGCAAACTGAGCTTGAAGCTCCTGGATCATCCTAGCATTCTCCTTAACTGCTCTTCGCGTACGCAGAATCTCTTCATTTTGGCTAGTCTGGAATGCTTGGAACTGTTCATCCTGTCGATCCTGGCGTGCAAATATGGAAGTGAACTTCCCCTCTTGCCTTGCTCGCTGCTCGCGCAAAAATTTCATTTGGTCATCGTAGAGCTGCATTTGGAAAGCTTGAGATGCTTCCCAATCCATCGAAGTAGGCCCATCATGCTGTGCACTAGGCTCGCCTTGCTCCTGCGCTGCTGCATCATCATCACCCTCATCATCATTCTCTTCATCCTCCTCATCAGACTCACCATCAACCTCCAGATCAGGTGCATCATCCCCTCCCAGGTTGAGGTACATCGCGAAGAACTCGCTCACGGAAAAGGCAACCATGGGACCATCGTCTCTTTCACCTAGAAGACGGTTTGCTAGGCCCAAACCCTGGCACAGTTGAGTAACAAAAGGTACAATAAAAACTGTTTGTACCTTTTTCTTGAGTTGGGTTTGAAGCCATTTTCGTGCCTGAACGCCCATGTTAATACTGACGGGTTCTCCATGCACCACATATAGAAAAGATCTTGCTTGTAAACTTTATTCTTGTTGGTTGTCCTGCCAGAGAGGTTCACTGCAAAAGCCAATCTGATGGCTTTCAGATAGTTTCTGGTGATGAGCTTCGCCTTCAAGTTGGAGGAGTTATACACTGCGTTGTTGGTAATTCTTTTCCAATAGTTAAACCCACTGCATCTGAGTCAAAATCGGTCTTGTAATCCCTGAAATATGGCATAGTTACTGTAATAGCATCATGAAATCCAAGAGCAACACCCAAATCATTTACGGAGATGTGATAACGATCACCAAATAAACATAATTTAATTGACTCTTTTGCATCATTGGCCTCCCGTCTAATGTCTAGCGTGGCAAAAAATTCATAAGTGACCGGCGAGTAGGTCAGACCTCGCCATTCGAACAATCGGCGCAATTGGGGATGGCTTATCAATCGATTCACATCTTCTAGGCATTCAAATTCCCTTAAAACATTCTCTTCAAAGAATCGGCCCCAATAGTAAAATATATTAGAAATCACCTAGAGTTGAAGGGTTCCTTCAATCCAAGCTTGTTGTCTTGCTACAAGGAGAATTCTTCTAAACTAAGCTAAACTATTCTAGGAAATGAAAATATTGCAAGAAAAGGAAAAGTTCTCCAAAGTGATCTCCCCAAAATGGGAAAAAAAGGAAGACTCCCCTGAAATTCTATCAAGGGAGTTTAAATAGTCTCCGAAAAGTAGCCCTAGGAGGAATTTCGTGCAGTGTCATTTCCACGCCTCTCCACACGCATGTGGTCGTGCGTGGTTGGCTACTGGAGAGTGGCCACGCGCACCACCACGCGTGTGGAGGTCTTTTTGGGTCCTTCGGGGCTCTGGACTTGCTCGGTTCGTTCCTTAAGCTCGGTCCTTGCTCCTATTAGCTCCCGGGACTCCTGTATCGTCTCAATTTATGCTAAAGGTAGCTTTGCGTGCGATTAGTGAATTTAAAGCACATTTGATCACAAATTTATCATGTAAGGATACTAAAAACGTTACAAAGCACCCTAAATTATACTCAAATAATTGGTATCTTGGGAGCTTATCACATAAGTACCTTTATTGTAATAAATGTAAGGCAAAATTCTCATGTGAATGTAGGGATAAGCACTAGAGGGATGGAGTTGGTCAAGGGTGCAATGCCAAGTCGCAAGGAAAGTATGGATTGAGTGAGGAAATTTGGGCATTGGCGAGGCGTTTGGGAATTAACATTGTGCTAGATGATAGCATGGAGGAGAATATTAGAGTGACTCCAAGTGTTGATCAAAGTGGGCATAACCGTAGGAAACAAATGAGCTTCAAAGTGCCCCTAGAGGAGGTCGTTGCGGATGTAAGGGAGAGTGAGCTAGAGATCCCCGTTAGTGAAGAGTTGCAAGGCCAAGAGAAGGAAAATCAAGATGGGGGAAATAGAAATGAATTTGAAGAAAAGGAGGATGAGGAGGTGGAAGTAGTGTTGGATGATAAAGAACCTCATGGTGATGTTAGAAAAACATACAGGCGCAGCGGAAGCATCAAGTTTCTTTTTCTATGATTCTATGTAAACAAGGGAGTTAGAAAGGTTTACCCTTGAAGCGTGCTTTGGCAGAATCAAAACCGTCCAATCGTCCGGCCTCTAGTTTGTCCACCGGTCGGGCACGCGAGAACTCCCAGAGATTTCTACGTGAAACTCTTTTCTACTGATCTCTGTATCGTTTTTCTTACTCTTTTGAAATGGGGTAAGGCTATATATATATATAGCCTGGTTTGGGCCCAAAGGTGCTAGCCTTTAAAAGCCCAAAACTACCCAATATTGAATTAATCCATTAATCAATTATTAATGTATTAATTCAATATCGATAACTCTTTATCGATTTCTTTTAAAGTTCTCATCATTACCACGAACCATTAAGGTGTGACTTTCTAGGTTCATAGTCAAACTAGCAACGAGTAATATTTAATAACTCATTATTAAATAACTCGTAAGTCATGAGTGACACCTAGCAGTATGTCATGACTACCTAGTTGACAATGAATATATTTTAATATATTAAAATGAACTTTTCCGTTACAAATATCATGCAAAATTCCTTCCACACAACACTTGTTCCGAACCAGGTAAAGGTCATGGTCAAACTTTGTCAAACCCATAAACCCGGTCAATATGTCTATTCAATATTCTTAACCTGAAGTCCAACTTCATTATACTCTGGCCAGAGATTCTCGTTATATGACTATTGAATAGACTGGAACATCCTTGTTACCTCAAGGCGGTGGATCCTCTATTGAACGCACACATGTCACCGTACAACACTGAACTAGGCCACCAAGTACACTTATAGTCCCATAAGGAACAAAAACGCATACTGGCAAAAACTAGTCCACCATATGTACGAGACAACCATGTTGTCTCAAGTCAAAGGATTATTGCACACTTGTAACATACAACATACCGATGACACGTAGGTAAACATCATGCGATATGTTGTAGTCAGTCAATGTTCAATGACTTGTTATCTAACAATCATCCACATGTCCACTCTCTGTATCTCATACAGAATGGCATGAGACTCACCATAAGAAGGACAATGTGCTAGTCTTATCGGAATTCTAATGCCCAATTAGAATTCCTATGACTAGGAACATTTTTACAATACTTCATTTATTAATTCTTCGTCACTCATATTCTTAACACTTAAGAATGAAGAATTAAGAAGATTGTATGGAATAATATCAAACATTAACTAAGCCTTAATAAAATAAATAAATAAATTATTTATTATATTTATTTATAGAAAGTCTACTTTTTGTAATAGTGGTGCAATTAGTTGGAAGAGTTCCAAACAGGAAATGTTTGCATATTCAACACTGAAGCCGAGTTTGTTGTTGTTATCAACCCTAAGAGAGTTCGTTGGAAAGGGTGATATAGCAATGCAGATAATAGCATTTAAGGATAACCTAGCAGATCCGTTTTCTATACTACTTAATCAAGAGCAGTTAGATCGGCATCTTGAGAAGATGAGGGTTACCGATTGGCTCTAGTACAAGTGGGAGACTGTTAGACATGTATGCCCTAGGAGCCAACATTTATTGTTTTGGGCATTAATTTCTTAT
>NC_044921.1:1577114-1601444 GCF_003576645.1 Ipomoea triloba | reverse complement strand
ATCTTGGGAGCTTATCACATAAGTACCTTTATTGTAATAAATGTAAGGCAAAATTCTCATGTGAATGTAGGGATAAGCACTAGAGGGATGGAGTTGGTCAAGGGTGCAATGCCAAGTCGCAAGGAAAGTATGGATTGAGTGAGGAAATTTGGGCATTGGCGAGGCGTTTGGGAATTAACATTGTGCTAGATGATAGCATGGAGGAGAATATTAGAGTGACTCCAAGTGTTGATCAAAGTGGGCATAACCGTAGGAAACAAATGAGCTTCAAAGTGCCCCTAGAGGAGGTCGTTGCGGATGTAAGGGAGAGTGAGCTAGAGATCCCCGTTAGTGAAGAGTTGCAAGGCCAAGAGAAGGAAAATCAAGATGGGGGAAATAGAAATGAATTTGAAGAAAAGGAGGATGAGGAGGTGGAAGTAGTGTTGGATGATAAAGAACCTCATGGTGATGTTAGAAAAACATACAGGCGCAGCGGAAGCATCAAGTTTCTTTTTCTATGATTCTATGTAAACAAGGGAGTTAGAAAGGTTTACCCTTGAAGCGTGCTTTGGCAGAATCAAAACCGTCCAATCGTCCGGCCTCTAGTTTGTCCACCGGTCGGGCACGCGAGAACTCCCAGAGATTTCTACGTGAAACTCTTTTCTACTGATCTCTGTATCGTTTTTCTTACTCTTTTGAAATGGGGTAAGGCTATATATATATATAGCCTGGTTTGGGCCCAAAGGTGCTAGCCTTTAAAAGCCCAAAACTACCCAATATTGAATTAATCCATTAATCAATTATTAATGTATTAATTCAATATCGATAACTCTTTATCGATTTCTTTTAAAGTTCTCATCATTACCACGAACCATTAAGGTGTGACTTTCTAGGTTCATAGTCAAACTAGCAACGAGTAATATTTAATAACTCATTATTAAATAACTCGTAAGTCATGAGTGACACCTAGCAGTATGTCATGACTACCTAGTTGACAATGAATATATTTTAATATATTAAAATGAACTTTTCCGTTACAAATATCATGCAAAATTCCTTCCACACAACACTTGTTCCGAACCAGGTAAAGGTCATGGTCAAACTTTGTCAAACCCATAAACCCGGTCAATATGTCTATTCAATATTCTTAACCTGAAGTCCAACTTCATTATACTCTGGCCAGAGATTCTCGTTATATGACTATTGAATAGACTGGAACATCCTTGTTACCTCAAGGCGGTGGATCCTCTATTGAACGCACACATGTCACCGTACAACACTGAACTAGGCCACCAAGTACACTTATAGTCCCATAAGGAACAAAAACGCATACTGGCAAAAACTAGTCCACCATATGTACGAGACAACCATGTTGTCTCAAGTCAAAGGATTATTGCACACTTGTAACATACAACATACCGATGACACGTAGGTAAACATCATGCGATATGTTGTAGTCAGTCAATGTTCAATGACTTGTTATCTAACAATCATCCACATGTCCACTCTCTGTATCTCATACAGAATGGCATGAGACTCACCATAAGAAGGACAATGTGCTAGTCTTATCGGAATTCTAATGCCCAATTAGAATTCCTATGACTAGGAACATTTTTACAATACTTCATTTATTAATTCTTCGTCACTCATATTCTTAACACTTAAGAATGAAGAATTAAGAAGATTGTATGGAATAATATCAAACATTAACTAAGCCTTAATAAAATAAATAAATAAATTATTTATTATATTTATTTAATAGAAATTAATGCCCAAAACAATAAATGTTGGCTCCTAGGGCATACATGTCTAACAGTCTCCCACTTGCACTAGAGCCAATCGGTAACCCTCATCTTCTCAAGATGCCGATCTAACTGCTCTTGATTAAGTAGTATAGAAAACGGATCTGCTAGGTTATCCGTAAATGCTATTATCTGCATTGCTATATCACCCTTTCCAACGAACTCTCTTAGGGATGATAAAACAACAAACTCGGCTTCAGTGGTTGAATATGCAATCATTTCCTGTTTGGAACTCTTCCAAACTAATTGCACCACTATTACAAAAGTAGAGACTTCTATCATTTAAGCCTTAATAAAATAAATAAATAAATTATTTATTATATTTATTTAATAAGAAATTAATGCCCAAAACAATAAATGTTGGCTCCTAGGGCATACATGTCTAACAGTCTCCCACTTGTACTAGAGCCAATCGGTAACCCTCATCTTCTCAAGATGCCGATCTAACTGCTCTTGATTAAGTAGTATAGAAAACGGATCTGCTAGGTTATCCTTAAATGCTATTATCTGCATTGCTATATCACCCTTTCCAACGAACTCTCTTAGGGGTTGATAACAACAACAAACTCGGCTTCAGTGGTTGAATATGCAAACATTTCCTGTTTGGAACTCTTCCAACTAATTGCACCACTATTACAAAAAGTAGACTTTCTATCATTTGATCCGATAGAAAATCAAATTTGTGTATCCTTTATTCTTTAATACTCGTTTTCCATCAGTTAAGACTAAACTCTTAGTTATTTAACTGATGTCCAGTGTTATTCACTTAGATTTGATTGATGTTTATAAGTGACACTCACTACATGAGAAACATCAAAACTTGTACATAATATCACATATATAAGATACCCAATAGCTGAAGCCTATGATCTTTTACTAATGTGATCCCTCTCTTTAGTTGTGTCAAGACACAAACTTTAGAGATATAGATTCATGCTTGAAAGGTAATAAAACCTTTCTTAGAATCTAACATATTGAACAAATTCAATATTTTATGTACATACTGTGAGATAACCTATTAATCTTTTCGATCTATCTCTATAGATTCGAATCCCAAGAATATAGGTTGCTTCTCCCAAATCTATCATATAGAACATTTTAGAGAATCAAACTTTTACTAGAGTAATCATGCTTACATCATTTCTTAATATTAGTATGTTATCTACATATAATACAAGAAATGTGATAGTACTCCCACTGACCATTTTATACACATGAATCATCAATGTTTTATGATATAGTTAAACAGTTTGACTATCTTGTCAAAACAGATGTTCCACATTCTAAAAATTGATATTTGATATCGTCTCTTTATAAATGATAGGATTGTCATTAGACACATCATCTCCAACTGCAAAGACACTCCCTGCATCATGAAGACAGCTATAATATGTCTAATAAACGAATATGTCTAACACTT
Organism: Ipomoea triloba; assembly: GCF_003576645.1. NCBI lineage: Eukaryota > Viridiplantae > Streptophyta > Magnoliopsida > Solanales > Convolvulaceae > Ipomoea > Ipomoea triloba. The sequence continues at coordinate 1,598,243 of NC_044921.1, read as the reverse complement.
CTTCAAAGAGGAGGCATATCTTTTAGTTCATATTGCACAGATTCCTAAATCTGATTAGGCTAGAAAGATTTATTAACAAACTCTTCGTCAAGTTATATCTTTCTATCTTTTCAGATCTTATTTCCAATTTGTCTGTTTAATTAAGGCTTTTGATATAAGCCGTGTAATCCCAAATCTTAACATACTTAAGACGAGGTGTCCCATATCTCATATGGTGTCTTAGGAACAGACTTAAATGGAACTTCATTAAATGGACCATATATACATCAACATGTATTAATTGCTCATTTATTAATCATCAATCATATTTAAACAATAAATACTATTTAACGATGTTCTAGTGCCATCACATTTATTATTAAAATAAATGCATGTAATAAACATTATTCCGAAAAGAAAAATTCATAANTAAGCCTTAATAAAATAAATAAATAAATTATTTATTATATTTATTTAATAAGAAATTAATGCCCAAAACAATAAATGTTGGCTCCTAGGGCATACATGTCTAACAGTCTCCCACTTGTACTAGAGCCAATCGGTAACCCTCATCTTCTCAAGATGCCGATCTAACTGCTCTTGATTAAGTAGTATAGAAAACGGATCTGCTAGGTTATCCTTAAATGCTATTATCTGCATTGCTATATCACCCTTTCCAACGAACTCTCTTAGGGGTTGATAACAACAACAAACTCGGCTTCAGTGGTTGAATATGCAAACATTTCCTGTTTGGAACTCTTCCAACTAATTGCACCACTATTACAAAAAGTAGACTTTCTATCATTTGATCCGATAGAAAATCAAATTTGTGTATCCTTTATTCTTTAATACTCGTTTTCCATCAGTTAAGACTAAACTCTTAGTTATTTAACTGATGTCCAGTGTTATTCACTTAGATTTGATTGATGTTTATAAGTGACACTCACTACATGAGAAACATCAAAACTTGTACATAATATCACATATATAAGATACCCAATAGCTGAAGCCTATGATCTTTTACTAATGTGATCCCTCTCTTTAGTTGTGTCAAGACACAAACTTTAGAGATATAGATTCATGCTTGAAAGGTAATAAAACCTTTCTTAGAATCTAACATATTGAACAAATTCAATATTTTATGTACATACTGTGAGATAACCTATTAATCTTTTCGATCTATCTCTATAGATTCGAATCCCAAGAATATAGGTTGCTTCTCCCAAATCTATCATATAGAACATTTTAGAGAATCAAACTTTTACTAGAGTAATCATGCTTACATCATTTCTTAATATTAGTATGTTATCTACATATAATACAAGAAATGTGATAGTACTCCCACTGACCATTTTATACACATGAATCATCAATGTTTTATGATATAGTTAAACAGTTTGACTATCTTGTCAAAACAGATGTTCCACATTCTAAAAATTGATATTTGATATCGTCTCTTTATAAATGATAGGATTGTCATTAGACACATCATCTCCAACTGCAAAGACACTCCCTGCATCATGAAGACAGCTATAATATGTCTAATAAACGAATATGTCTAACACTTCTTCAAAGAGGAGGCATATCTTTTAGTTCATATTGCACAGATTCCTAAATCTGATTAGGCTAGAAAGATTTATTAACAAACTCTTCGTCAAGTTATATCTTTCTATCTTTTCAGATCTTATTTCCAATTTGTCTGTTTAATTAAGGCTTTTGATATAAGCCGTGTAATCCCAAATCTTAACATACTTAAGACGAGGTGTCCCATATCTCATATGGTGTCTTAGGAACAGACTTAAATGGAACTTCATTAAATGGACCATATATACATCAACATGTATTAATTGCTCATTTATTAATCATCAATCATATTTAAACAATAAATACTATTTAACGATGTTCTAGTGCCATCACATTTATTATTAAAATAAATGCATGTAATAAACATTATTCCGAAAAGAAAAATTCATAATTATCCTCAACTGGAATGAAAATAATGTTTAAAAACTAGAATTCGCATAAATAGTCTTTTAAAATATGATTAAATGAAAAACTGAAATAGATAAATCTCCAACAACTAATGCAGCAACTCTTGCTACATTTCCCATCCTTAGAGCAATCTCATCTTCAGTCAACTCTGTACTTCTTCTCAGATCCTGCAACGATACACAACCATGTGAAGTTGCTTCTGAGTATATTACCAAAGAAGTAGTTATTAGACCAATTAAAAATTAGTCCCTTTAATGAGCATACCTTCTGAAGGTTTGTCATTGTCCTTGACCTTCAAAGACTTTAGGTATTCTGTGCAATTTCTTTTCCAATGCCCTTCTTTGTTGCAATGGAAACATTTTCCTTTACTTGCAACCTTTCCTTTAGTTTTGGTCACTCCTCCAGTTGGTTTCACTTCAGAAACCTTTCTTGTTCTTTCTCTTCTTCTTTGACTTGGAAGAGGCCAAAAGAACAGTACCAGTGTTCATACCCTTCATTGTAGCATGAGCAGTGCACAACATATTGTACAGATCAGATTTGGAACAATGAAGCTTGTTCATGTGGAAATTCATTATGAAAGGCCCAAAAGAATCTGGAAGAGACTGTAGAATTAAGTCTACTTCAAGCTCAGAGTCAAGGAAGATATTTAATTCTTCTAATCTCTCCAATAAGCCAATCATATTTAGGACATGATCTCCTACATTTCCTCCTTCTTGTAGTTTTGCTCGAAATAAGGCCTTAGAAACCTCATAACGTGCAATCCTACTATGCTCACCGTACAACTCTTGTAGGTGATTGACCATAGATTTTGCGTCAGGCATCTTTTCATGCTGACATTGTAACTCATTGGTCATAGAGGCAAGGACATAACTCTTAGCCCTCAGATCATCATCCTTCCACTTTTCAAACGCTGCAACCTCAGCATTATGAACATCAAGCTGATCAACATCAGCATCATTTGGTATGATACCAATCAATGGAGGATCTTGGTCCAAAACATAACCGATCTTCTCCAAATTGAGAACAATTCTCAAATTTCGGAGCCAATCAGTGAAATTTGGTCCAGTAAGTTTGTTTTCTTCGAGTATTTTTGACAAAGGATTTAAAGCCATTTCAAAATAACTGCAGAAAATAACATTAATTATTAGACACGATTCTTTATTAAACTATTTGATTTTCGATTATATAATCAAATAGTACCTCCCACTAAATTTTTCGAATCCTGCACTTCCCAAGCAAGAAACGGAAATCCCGTTGGAAGATTTCTAATGGGTAATCGAGGTTTACAAATTTATCTCATTCCTCACCTTAAGTGACTCTTGCCAATACATCTCATGCATGATTCGATTTTATTAAACTTGAGCTCCATGGCCCATTGAACCTCACCTTAAGGGGCATCTTAGCCCAATGGACTCCGTTAAGTCAAACCCACCATCCTGATAACAAGTAGAGTTGAACCTTGACTTTTCTCACCTTTAGTGGTTTCTTGAAAAGCAAAGTTTCTAAGTGCTACCACATCACATGTTTAAAATAAGAAAAATAAAATATTTTAAAATAACACGTTGCCCCTATGTTGGCATAGCCGACACCGTGCTAAGAAAAATATTTGATTTCTTACGATGGTAGAGAGCCACGGTTAGGTAATCTCAACTCTTGAGACCTAACTGTTACAACTTAATATTTAATAAAGGGAAGATTTTAAGAATATTATGTTTCACTTTACTCATGCAACATTTTCACATATATCACATATATAAAGTGCATGAAAAGTAAACTCGATATCGGTCATGGACTTCTAAATGGTCAAAATTGAGCCAGCTAATTTTGACCGTGCATAGTGAATAGTGAAAAATTAAAATCCTATCTATTACATGTAAGCTTCCATCATACATATACAAGTCTTCAACTCTTGAAGTCTTCGGGTCTTCAACTCTTGAAGTCTTCGATTCTTCATACATACATTTCCTATCTACCATAAAAGGGGTATATATTTCGGGAAGGGATTTACATTACAATAATAGATAAGAGGCACGCAGTCCCCAATTTTAATTAATCACCAAAAACAGTGCAAAACCCAAAATAAATCACATTCATTCAACGGGTCCTAAGTCCATGACCAAACCGACATGCTAAGCAATCCATACATAGCATAAAATAAATAATGCATTAATTTGTGGCTTTAAAAGATATAATCCAATTATACCATAAAAACTTGGGTCAATCTAAAAACACTTTATATGGAAACCAATTTCCATATAGCAAATCAAAACTTTCCATTAATTAATTAATTTCATACCAAAATTTAATTTGTATGTAATCAATTAATTACTATTATAACTTTATTTTAAATTAAACACTTTAATCTAAAATATTATAATCATGGAAACTTACCTAAATAGCATTCAATTATCACATAAAGAATTACTATTTAAGAAGAAAAATAAATATTTCAAGATTATAATAATATAATTATTACTACCATAAAATCATATTTTAAATGGTAACAATAATAAATTATTATCTAATCTTCCAAAATATTAAATTTTCAAATATAGAAAATAATCATATATTATGATAATAATAATTAATACTACCAAAAATATCTCATATTTTATTAGTAGTAATTAATTTCCAAATATCAATATAGAATATTTTCAAATATGATAATAATTAATACCACCTAAAATATCTAATATTTTCTTTGGTAATTTAATTCCAATTATCATATATAAAAAATTTTCAACTATAATAACAATTAATATCACAAAAAATATCTAATACTTAATTTGGTAATTTAATGCTAATTATCATATTTTTATTTTCAAAATATATAATATTACCATAATTATAAAATAATTAAATTGGTAATATCATTTACTTTCCCAAAATTTGCGTAAATACAGTGCGATCACCGCAATGTTTCCGACTATCCTTCCCGGCCAACAAGCCGTCCATCACATCTGTAGCTCTGGCTAGCAGCCTACCGCCAGCCACCGATCTCAACCATCAGCCGCCAGCGACAATGCCATTGGAGCGTCGAACGCTAGGAACATACAGTAGGTTTCCGGTTGCTTCTCTCGCTGGAGTAGCCTACCGGATCTGCAGCTGCAATCGTCGGCCGCTGGTCACAAATCCCATACGACAGCCGACCACGCAACTCAGATCGAAGGAGGAACGGTCGCGTTGCCAATACAGTCGGTGACGTCTTCGACCGACAATGACGACTTCAAGCCGACTTCTCCAAGCCAACCATCTCCTTCGCGTCGCCGACCAGATTCACAGGGATGAATACTCAGACGCCGGGAAGAAGCAGATACTTCTCTACTGCTTCTAGTCCTCGGCGGTTGAACTCTTCAATAAGCAACGCCGACCGGAGACGATGAACAGTAAAACGCAATACGCAAAACTGAGTTTTACGTAGCCAATCAGAAAAAACTATTGGAAAACGCAGAAATACCCATTTTGCGTAAAAAGGAAAATACGTAAAACTCTTTTTACGTAAAAGTGTTTTGTTTTCCTTTTGATTTAATTTCAAATATATCAAATATATATTATAAAACAATTTTTCATATAATAATCAAATTATTATATGATTAAATTAACCCAATAATTTTTAGATCAAAAAAAAAAAATTAAAAGCTACAAGTTAATCTAAACACAAAATCACTAGAAAAAGTCGGGCTCTTGATGCCACTGTTAGAAAAACATACAGGCGCAGCGGAAGCATCAAGTTTCTTTTTCTATGATTCTATGTAAACAAGGGAGTTAGAAAGGTTTACCCTTGAAGCGTGCTTTGGCAGAATCAAAACCGTCCAATCGTCCGGCCTCTAGTTTGTCCACCGGTCGGGCACGCGAGAACTCCCAGAGATTTCTACGTGCAACTCTTTTCTACTGATCTCTGTATCGTTTTTCTTACTCTTTTGAAATGGGGTAAGGCTATATATATATATAGCCTGGTTTGGGCCCAAAGGTGCTAGCCTTTAAAAGCCCAAAACTACCCAATATTGAATTAATCCATTAATCAATTATTAATGTATTAATTCAATTATTAATGTATTAATCCATTAATCCTAGCAGTATGTCATGACTACCTAGTTGACAATGAATATATTTTAATATATTAAAATGAACCTTTCCGTTACAAATATCATGCAAAATTCCTTCCACACAACACTTGTTCCGAACCAGGTAAAGGTCATGGTCAAACTTGGTCAAACCTATAAACCCGGTCAATATGTCTATTCAATATTCTTAACCTGAAGTCCAACTTCATTATACTCTGGCCAGAGATTCTCGTTATATGACTATTGAATAGACTGGAACATCCTTGTTACCTCAAGGCGGTGGATCCTCTATTGAACGCACACATGTCACCGTACAACACTGAACTAGGCCACCAAGTACACTTATAGTCCCATAAGGAACAAAAACGCATACTGGCAAAAACTAGTCCACCATATGTACGAGACAACCATGTCGTCTCAAGTCAAAGGATTATTGCACACTTGTAACATACAACATACCGATGACACGTAGGTAAACACCATGCGGTATGTTGTAGTCAGTCAATGTTCAATGACTTGTTATCTAACAATCATCCACATGTCCACTCTCTGTATCTCATACAGAATGGCATGAGACTCACCATAAGAAGGACAATGTGCTAGTCTTATCGGAATTCTATTGCCCAATTAGAATTCCTATGACTAGGAACATTTTTACAATACTTCATTTATTAATTCTTCGTCACTCATATTCTTAACACTTAAGAATGAAGAATTAAGAAGATTGTATGGAATAATATCAAATATTAACTAAGCCTTAATAAAATAAATAAATAAATTATTTATTATATTTATTTAATAAGAAATTAATGCCCAAAACAATAAATGTTGGCTCCTAGGGCATACATGTCTAACAGGTGATACCTTTGAACCATCATATGGTAATACTCTTGATTCTAGTTGTAGTGTCAGTACTCTTGGTAATAATTGTCTAAATCATGGGGTTATATGTGTAATGAAGAAATTACTTGTGATGATGATTTTGTTGGTTCTTGTGTTGAGAATATTCATGAAGTTGTGGAGGATGAAGTGGAAGTGAAAGGAGATGCCCTAGGGGAAGAAGAGTTTGAAGAAGATGTTAAGGACAAAGAACAAAATATTGAAAATAAAAATCTGTTGTTTGAGGAAGTTCATTGCAGAATCATGGAAGATGAGAAGGAGAGTGAAGGAGAGTGAAGAAGAGAGAGGTAAAGAGAAGACAAGATATGAGAATTTTGAAGAGTAAATGAAAGAAGAAAGGGAACAAGAAGAAAAGAATAAGACGAAGGAGTATGAGAGCATATTCTTTGAAGTAGATCAATGCCAAACCTTTGAAGACGATATGCTAGTATTGAGCTTAAGAGAGTTTCTCAATGCTCGACATTTGAGAACATACCTTGAGAAGAAAGCACAAGGAGAGTAGTGTTGGCAACTGCATCTGCATCTGCTAGAGCTTTATACTCTGCTTCAGTCGAAGATCGGGCAACTGTACGTTGTTTCCTTGAAACCAACGAAATGAGATTAGTACCAAGAAACACAGCATATCCACTTGTGGACTTACGGTCATCTGGGCAACCAGCCCAATTAGAATCAGAATAGGCATGAACATCAGAAGATGCAGATTTAGACAACCGCAGACCGAACTGTGTAGTGCCTTTGACATACCTAAGACACGCTTTAGTAGACCCCAGTGCTCCACTGTAGGAGCGTGCATAAACTTGCACAAGCGATTGACCGCATATGAGAGATCGGGCCGAGTGATAGTGAGATATTGCAAGGCGCCAGCCAGCCGTCGGTACTGTGTCGGGTTCTCCATCAAATCCGATGTTGGTGAGATAGACTGTTGGAGAGCCACGGGCGTGGTCAGAGGTTTGCAGTCAGACATTCCAGCCCGATGTAAAATGTCCTCCATATACCGACGATGAGAGAGTAGGAGTCCATTTGGAAGCGCCGGATAGTTTCAATCCCTAGGAAAAAACTTGGTGTTCCTAAGTCACGGATTTTAAATGTGGTAGACAACTGGCGTAGTAGTGAGTCAATCAGTTTGGGATCATTCCCTAACAAGATGATGTCGTCGACATATACCAGCAAGAAAACTCGGGAGTTGCCCGCTGAGAAGTGGAATAGCGACACATCGGTTTTTGACGCTGAGAAACCTTTGTCTACCGGGCGAGCTTTATACCGGTCTATGGTGCCATCGGCTTTGCGCTTCGTGGGAAAAACCCACTTGCACCCAATGACATTCATGCTTGGTGTAGGAGGAGTGAGACGCCAAGTACCGTTATGCAACAGTGCATTGAACTCCTGATCCATGACATCCCTCCACTCTGGATGACCCACCGCTTGAGAGTAGCATGTGGGATCAGATGTGGTCATAAGAGCGTGAAATTGTTAACCCGTGCCCTGTGTCATGTGACGAAGCCGCATGTTATGACCCCGCTTAGCGGGTTGAGTATTCGCGGCACGCCTTGTCACCGTGGTAGAAACAGAGGTGTTTCGGGACGTGGTTGGGTCAGAGGTTGAGTGTTGTGCTGGCACTTGTACCTCGGTCGGATGTTGTACTGCCAACAAAATCACATCAATGGCTGGGACAATGGGTTCGGAGCCCCACGGAGCCCCTGATTGAGGCTGTGCAGGGATAACCTGGTTCGAAGCATCTGTTGAAAACGGAAAAGTAGTTTCGTCAAATCGAACATGGCGACAGATGAAAGTCTTCCCATTGTTGAGGTCTAAGCACCGGTATCCCCTAAAACCAGTAGGATAACCTAAGAAGACACATGGGGCAGAGCGATACTCTATCTTATGCCGATTGTACGGGCGTAGATATGGATAACACCTACACCCAAATACTCGAAGAAACGTGTATGGAGGTGGGGTTTTGTGTATATACTCGTATAGACTGGTAAACTGTAACACGAAAGAAGGTAAATAATTGATAAGATACGTGGTTGTTTCGAAGGCCGAGTCCCAATGATTCAAGGGAACGAAGCCTTGAGCAAGCAAAGTCAAGCCGATTTCGACAATGTGTCGATTTCACCGCTCAACTCGGCCGTTCTGCTCGAGCGTATAGGCACAGGACTGCCTATGCGCAATACCAAGGGACTCAAACACAGAGTGTAACCGACGGTATTAATCGCCAAGATCTAACTGGATGGCTTTTATAGAACGCAAAAATTAGCGTTCAACCACCACACGAAACACATTAAACACTTTATATAAATCTGATTTTAACCGTAAGGGATAAAACCAGCAAAACCTAGAATGATAATCTACAAAGAGTACAAAGTAACGAAATCCCTACGTAGAAACAATGAGGGCAGGACCCCAAATATCCGTATACAATAAATCAAGGACATTATTACTCGAAGAATCTACTCTATCTAGTGGAAAACGAGAAGATTTTCCGAGTTGATATGCTGGGCACAACCGAGTAGGAGATGATTTATTTGATGAGACCAGGCAGTGGTTTAGGACTCTTTGTAGGACTTGTGAGTGAGGATGACCGAGCCTGGAGTGCCAGACTTCAGATGACGCACGGGCACTAAGAAACGCAAACTGAACTCTTGGAACCAACAGTTTGTACAGCCCTCCCGTGCTAGGACCTTTAAGAAGCACTATTTTGGTTTGACAATCCTTCACAAGAAAACAATCACGGTGAAATTCAAAAAACACATCATTGTCACTCGTGAAGCGATTTACAGATAATAGAGGAACAGAAAGGTTAGGAACATGCAGAATATTTGACAGACATAAAGTGCGATTACTAGAGGATAGCGGTGCACTACGAACACGAGAGATTTTCAAACATGTACCATTGCCCACGCGCAGGACATCACCACCAGTATATGGTTCCGACTACGGCATCATACTCACGTCCGGCGTCGCGTGGGAGGTTGCTCCAGTGTCTGTAAACCAGTCATTAGTAGCGATCGCCGAATTCCCATCACCTGCGACCGCAACATGAGCTTGCACCTGAGGCTGGCTGGCATACCTTCTGAAGCAGGAGATCGCCGAATGTCCATTCGCACGGCAGGTTTGGCATCGAATGGATCTGCCGCGCCCACGCCCCGGGCCGCCGCGATTCCGACCACCCCGACTGCGACTCTGGTTGCCATTGTTCTGTCGAGGAGTGAAGCTGTCATCATTGCCTTGCCGGCGACCACGACCGGTGAAGAAGGCAGTGGGTGAGGCCCCTCGTCCGCCGGTGCTCCCGTTGGTGAACTCATCAGCCCATATATATTCCTGCGCCTGCAAGTAGTCTGCAAGCTACGGAATTGACACCAGATTTCCGATAACAGTAAGCGAAGATGCCATGGTGCGATATCCCGGCCGGAGGCCCTTGAATATATGAAGGTTTTGTTCGTCGAGGGTCATGGGCCGGCTAGCGAGCTCCAGGTCTTCGACGATCAACTGAGCACACCCAAGATATTTGGCGGGCGAGCTGTCTCCTTGGCGCAAGGACTGAAGCTGGCCAAGGAGATTCAAACACCGCGAACGTGTGGAGGAACCGAGGGTGGCGGTGATGGAGAGCCAGGCGTCGCGGGTAGTGGTGTGTCCTACCTCCAGGTAAATCACTTCTTTCGGAAAGTGATGAGATCAACTGGGAAAGGATCGATTGATCCTGTTACACCCAAGATGCGTACGCCGGATTCGCGACAGCGGTGGGCGGTGTTCCGGTAGGCGCGTCGTCGCGTGGAGGAGTGGTGAGCAGCGCCGGTGGACACGGATGGCTGCCGTCGATATAGTCGAGTAAACACTGGCCACAGAGGAAAGGTATTAGTTGCGTTCGCCAGAAGAGAAAGTTACGCGTCGTAAGTTTCATTGAGACAGTCATGAGCCGTGGCTAGGGTGTTTGGGACCGCTGGAGCCGGCACGGTGGCGACGCTGACTGTGTTTTCAGTGGAATGGGTCAACATGGTGGAGAAGGAAAGAGAGGATGGTTCCTGGCTGATACCAAATGAATTAACCGATTAACTCTTCTAATTCAATAATCCAATAACAATACAGGTTACACTATAGTTGAGTAGCCTAACTAATCCCTAAACATAAGCTATACAGTTAAGTTAAGCTAAAGACTAGATCATAATAGAATACTGTTAACATGAAGATACTAAACACTATTATTTTGAAATCCATTACCCACTATGTAATATGGATTATTTTTAGAGTGGAGTGTGTTATGATTATAGTACCTATATATCTTACCTTTGGAAAATTATTTTGGGAAAATGCTATGATACATATCTTGGTGTTGAGTCACACTACTACAAAAATGGTATACTACGTCATTTAATAGATGGTGGTTTCTTAAATAACCGTCGTCTATTGTATTTTGTTATACTACGTCACTTAATAGATGTCGATTTTTTAAATAACTGCCATATATTATATACCACGTCACTAAATAGACGGTGATTTTGAAATAACCGCCGTCTATTATATACCACATCACTCAATAGACGGCGATTTTGAAATATCCGCCGTCTAATATATATCACGTCACTAAATAGACGACGATTTTGAAATAACCGCTGTCTAATATATACTATGTCACCAAATAGATGGCGGTTTTGAAATAACTGACGTCTAATATATATACTATGTCACCAAATAGACGATGATTTTGAAATAACCGCCGTCTAATATATACTATGTCATCTAATAGATGTCGGTTTTAAAAAAATCGTCGTATATACTTTAATTTAATTTTTTAATTTTTTATAAATTAAAGTATATACGGCGATTATACAACTAACCACCGTATATACTATATATTTTTTATTTTAAAAAAATATTTATAGTATATAGGATGGTTATTGTATAACTACCGTATATATAGTATTTGGTTTTTAATTATTTTAAATATTTATAGTATATACGGTGGTTTTACGCCCTACCGCCGTATATACTATATATGATTTAAAAAAAAAATATTTAGAGTATATACGGCGGTTATACAATAACCGTCGTATATATTATATTTTTAAAAATATTTATAAAATATACGGTGGTTTTTATATAACTGATAAGCGCAAAAGATATCTATAGGGAAGGGTTTAGTTGGGACGAAAATGCGATACTTTGATGCCCTTCTGTGGTCAATTCTTGTTGAATAAGCTTTGATGTGTTCACTCCTACAAAACTCTATCACATATTGCGTTTTGGAAAGGTTTCTTGTAGATTTGAAGGGAACCAAAGGACGAATGAAGATGCAATATAAAAGTGAAGTAGACAACACTGATCCACGTTTAGTCCACGCGTGGGCCAAACGTGGAATATATTCAAAAAGATCCACGTCGGGTGTCCACACGTGGACCCGACGTGGACCAGCTCCTGAGGCGCGATTTTAAAAGGGTAAATTTGGGAAGACTATTTAAGGAGGAGATCAATATTTAAGAGGGGGGACCTTTCTTTTAGAAAGAGGGTCAGCACTTTAGTTATACACATTTGGAGAAGAGATAATTCCTCTAGATTAGATTAGAGCTAGCCATTAGATAGGAAGATTGAGATCTGAGTTGATCCACAATGGGGAGATTGAAGACTTTGTGATTCCTATGCTTTGGATTTGGTATTTCCTAAACTTGATTTACTTTTGCCTTAGATTTCAGTTGCAATTTCTATTTTGACCATCAATTGAGTTGTAGATCTATTTTTCTTTCAAATCTCCTATTATGTTTAGCTAGGTTTATTTGGGAGATTGGATGCTCCGCACTAGGAATTATGTTTGATTGAGTTTAATTCTTCCATTGGATTGAGAAATGCAAATCTAGGTTTTATATGTTCATGTGTGGTTGATGTTTGGAGAGATTTGTTCCTATTACCGGCCAGGGTAGGTAGCAAAGTTAGAATAAGTGGGGATTGCGAGATATCGGGTCCCCATGAGTCTTACTCGGCCACATTCCCGCCCTTGGTCCTGGAGGATGAGGCTCGGAAGGAGTGGTAGACCACGTGTTTGATGTAATGCCTCAACCGACTGAGGATGTGGGAATCCAAGCGTGACGCCGCTTGGTGAAGGTGCCATGGGCTCCCTTGATCGAGACTTGTTTGTGTTATCTCAAGTCCGCCTTAGTGGCATCAAGCATGAGACCTAGTGATGGCATCCATCTCCTTGCTTTCGTTACTTGTTTACATTTTGATTTACTTTTGTTGCCTTGATCTCTTATGCAATGACCCTCTTGTTTTCTATTGTCTTTTGTAACTCTTACCTTATAACATCCTAAATGTCGCATATGTGACTCGATTCCAATTTGTCTTCCTTTGAGAACACGACACTCGGGGAATTCATTCCTCGTTTACACTTTCCATCACCGCTTAAAACTACAAGATAAAAATGACGCCGTTGTCGGGGATGGAAAACGGTATTTGGGTTGTGTTTTGACATTTAGGAAGTTATTTGTTAAGAGTTCTTAAGTTGTTTTTCTTTTTCATATTTCTTCCACATCTTGAGCTATCTTGGTTAAATCGTGTTGGGAGTGAGCAATTACACTTGTCATATCCTTTTGTTCATTTGCAACCGATTCTTGTTGCAAGACAATTGTTGGCTAAGCTTTGTGCAGGGAAGTTCTTGGTGAAAATCAATTGAAAGCTTACCAATGAGCGCGTATATGTGTCCCTGTGGTCATCCTCACCACGAGGGAAACCCATGGAAGTACATTCCACCCCAGCCATATCCTTATTACCCATATTCTACTTATGCCCACACCCCACCGCCATACTTTTATTCACCACCTCTTTACCAATATCCACCTCCATCACCATATCCACATCCACATTCTTACCTGTATAACTATCACCAACCCTTATATAGCCCATCAATTGCATACCCGACCGACCTTATCCCTTGGGAAGGAGCCCCACATCATAACTCCCCATAAACCAAATGGTCCGAAAAGATTGAGAACCTACGACAAAAAGTGGAATCATTCATAACCATGACCAAGGAGGATACGACTAATCTCAAAGTCGAGCTTAGAACCGAGTTAGGAGAACATCTTTTAAACCTCTAGGAAGGAAATCTACAACCCTTGAAGGATTTGGAATCCAAAATGTTGTCCATGACGGGGGAAATCATGAAGATGAAATCATTAGAGGTAAATACCCCCACACTAGAAGACACCCTGGTACTTGAAGAAGTTCCTACTTTCGAGTTAGAAAATCAACAAAGGGGGAAGATTGAAAGTGAAAACAAAGAAGAAGTTGAGGTAGTGTGGGAAAATGAAGACCCGAACGGTAAAATTCTTAAACCCACTTTTGACACTCATCTTGACAGCACGTGTGCTCAATCTCTTGATAATAATACTTTTGATATTGGTACGGATGACTCCCATATGGTTTGTGATGACATTCTTGGTGAAAAAATTAATACTTGTTCTTTTTTTTGGGAGGATGATTCCATCGAAATGTGTGATAATTTGATTGATAATTGTGAGGGTTGTGAGGAGGACTCTCTTTCGTTTGATGATGAATATGCTTGTTTCAATTTTTGGGAGGATGAATCCTTTAATTTGTATACCAATGGGTTGACGAGTGAGGGGAACGATGCTTCATTTTACTCATGTGAGGATGAGGACGATCCTTCTAGTATACTCGAGTGTGGGGATGAGAAGAGGGGGTGTGAAGAGGAGATGGTGGAAAACAAAGGTGTAACCCTTCACTCATTCCAATAAGTCTAGTGTTCGAAAAAAAAAAATTAGGCATTCACATACATGGGTTATGTTCAGTAGATATTTCAAGACGACTTTTCAAGTTAGAATTGTTGATAATAAGCTGCAAACATGCGTGCCGGTCACGAACCGTAAAAATTTTAGGAACATGTGTTCAGTTCAGATTGCCCTAGGAAGTGGACTGTATGCACTATACCATTAACCATGAACTTCCTACTTAGTTAAGTTTAAATTAGATGAACCCATGAGAGTGAAAATTTATTACAACCTTGGTATCGCTGTATTTCGCGATGTACCGAAAATTGTCCGATTTTAGGATTTAATGATAGGATCAAGTTCGGAATAATTTTGGTTTTGAAATCATTCTTAAATAAACTAGTATTTTCGCCCGTGCGTTGCACGGAATGGATATGTTATAATATTTTAAGAATATTTAGATCGATATACAATTATGTAAATTATAACATCGAATATTATATAGCGCAGTTGATGACATTGGTGGGATCAAGTATGTTTCCTAATGTTTTCCTTGCTTGAATTAGAGCAAATAATTGTCCAATTACCCGTGTGATGCATTGATAAATTTTTTATTATATATTTAGAAAATAAAAATAAATATGAAATTATAAAAAAATTCTAATATTGAACATGTACATTTATTTGATTATAAGATTAGTGCAAAAGTATTACTCAATTAATTGAACAATATATGACTTGTTTGTCTACAATTATCTTAAAAATATCAATATGTAATATAACTTATATAATTATATTATTACTAAAATAAATATGGGAAAAATAAGAAATAATTTAATTATAATTATTATAAAAATAAATTCTACAACCAATGTTTAGCTTAATTACCATAATAATTATTACGCAATTATTATTAGTCAATTACACAATATATGTGCAATTATACTTTTATACCTTAAGTATATTCATTTTCACCATATCGCATTTAGTTTTTTCTCCCTCTTCCATATTTGAATGAATTAATTTTAATTGTTATAAAAAATCTAATAGTCCATGTTTAATTAATTTTTTTAGAGTTTAAATAATTTAAAGTTTTCAAAAGGAAAATGTGTAATTAATTTTTTAAAAATTTTTTTAAATAATTTTCAGTCAATTAGTAATATCATTTCCTTTTCCAATTTGTCAAATTTCTGTTTGCTTTTCCATTAGGATTTTTTTATATTTTCAATCAATTAGTAAAATCAGTTTTCTATTCCATTTGATATTTACTATTGTTTAGGCAAGAATTTCACAAAGGATGATTTTTTTATTAATAATATTATAGATATATAAGTATAGATAAGTATTTGAATTATTATTATTGGTGTAAATACTAATTAATAAATTATTTTTTCTTATAAAATTACGCAAGATTTGTTTCCATTATTCTCACAATTATAATGGTTTAATTATTCTCATAATTTGGTAAATAAAATTTTGTTACTAATTAAATTTTATTATTTTTTTACCAATTAATTAATAATATTAGTTTGTGCGGAAAAATTGAAGGGGAGGATTTTTCTTTTATTAATAGTATTGATACGTGAATATAGAAACAATATTACCGATTAATAGCTATTAGTTAATGTCCATTTTACATTTTTTTTACCAAATAAGCTTTATTAATTATTTGACCAATAAAATATTTAATTAGTTGAGTACAAAAGTTTGGGCTTGAAAATGAAATAGGAGAATTTTACTTTTATATATAGTATAGATTATTTTTAAGTTTTTTTTTTTATAAATAATTTCAATTTGAGGTGACCTTTTAGAAACCTGCAAATTGGACAAATTGCATGAAATGAGTTAGTTTAAATACTCAATTGTAATTTTTTTTTAGGTTCAGTAGCCTAATTGCATTTTCGTGTGCAGTTCGGTGACCTATTTGACCCTTAGATTTGTGCATGGTAAGAAAAACCCTTTTAAAGAATAAGGACAACAATAACGTTGTCATATTTGTTTCCTGTTATATGTTTCCTTTTGTTTCCTATTACTCCAAATTTTGTGAGTTTCTTCGTAGTAATTCTTGACTGTTTATAATATTCACTTGCCATATTTGGGAGAAAATAATAGTGTTTTAATTTAGTGATTTATAAGGCAGATTTAATGTATATAGAGACGTGCAGAACAAAGTTAGGATTGAAAAAAGAAATTTATAATGAGGTGTAGTTTTTAATATTCTGTAAGGATATGGATAGTTTGTTAGCAGTAATGATAGCACACATATACTAAAGTTGTGTCATGTGCTAACGTTTATTCTTATTTTATAAGAAGTATATCAAATAATTAAAATACAAATTTACAATTAATATATGCGCTTAGTTTGTAAATTTGATTTCTAACTTTAACTACTGGTTATACATGTTTCTGACATAGTATCAAAAGTTTGTTGTTTGCTATTATTTTTTTAGGTGTTATTTAATTGTGAAATACAGTTTCTATCTTGGGCATTTCATCAGTAGTGTTAAATTATTTATTTATTTTTTTATTAATTTCGACTAATGAAATAACTCAACATGTGGCAAATGATGATATGCCAATATGATGCCAATATAAGTTGTATATGCTAATTAGTTTATCTTTTCATTGTCAAATAACTTGGAAATATATACACAATGTTTGAATATGTAAAATTAAAAAATATGGAATGACTGTTTTCAAAATTTTATATATATGGTAAGACTAAATAAACATAATGATGCCAATTGCCAACCCTCTCTTCTCATAAACATCAGAAATAATGGAACTAATAATCATATTGCCATTGATTGAATCTTCCAATGTGCTGCCATAACTTAAGCCAGACATGGATGCAATCCTCCTTTAGAGGGATTTGATCAACACAAATACTATAGTCGGTAAAAGAATAGTATTTATGATAATTATAAATAAAAGATGTACAAATAAAAATATACAAAAGCCATGGTAAAAAATGATGATACAAATTAAGATACTTAAGTTACCTTTCATGAAATTCCTTAAATTGCATTGTATCTTGATTGAACAAAAGTTATGTAGCATTAAGAACTGCAGAGATTAATATCACCAGCAACATAAAAAGATACTGATTAATATCCTAGAATCCTAAAAATACTATCAAAACCTAAATAATTGTTAACAGTTGCATGTGTTGAGACTTACTATTGTTATCAGTCTTGACTCTACACAATTGCAAAAGAACAATTACAGAAGAAAAATATTGACTGCAACCAGAATGAAATTTTAATAGAATATGGACGAAAAAAGAAACCAAAAAATAGGATATCATTTACTAGAATGTCAAAAACATGACCAAAAAAATATGAAAAATAGTATATCCCAAAAAATAAAAATATTATATAAAAAAATGTAAGCAATAGATACCTCTTCAGTCTTCACCATGAAACAGCATTCCTTACATTTGATAGAATCACTGCCCTTTCTTTATGCAACTTCATATGTATGAACCAAGTGAAGTTTAATAGCACATGAATTATAATAGAGAGAACAGAGGCAGGAATACGTTGGAAGCTTACAATTTAAGTTTCAGCAGAATGATATGTTTAAATAACAAAATGTTACCATAATAACCAATAACCAATAACAAAATAAATAAATAAATGTCATAATTATATTATTCTATATCGAAGGCATAATAATTACCATAATTACCATTACCATCTATACTATATAAATTATATCATTCTAATTAATATTACCAACTATTACCAATATCTATCATTCTATCATAATTCTATCATAATTATATAAGTCTATCCGTATATAAATTATATTATTCTAATTAATATTACCAATTATTACCAATTTCTATCATTGTATCATAATTATATAATTCTATCCGTAAATTACCATAATTCTATCATAATTATATAATTCTATTCGTAAATTACCATAATTCTATCATAATTATATAATTCTATCTATCAATTACCATAATTACCATTACCATATTAGTAATAAACCATAATTACCATAATTATCATAATAATTACTACATTACTAAAATACCCCTACGTTTGGGCGGGAAAATTTGGGAGGAGGATATTATTTTTATATATAGTATAGATTATTTTCTACCGTAACTATATCTGTTTAACCCATAACTGGCAAGCCAAAGATATTTTTCCATGATCTACCACAAGAAATTGACAAGTGTCACTTTAATTAGCCACATACCCTTATTAAAATATTAAAAGAGTAGATTTTATTGGGTTTGTCTTCCATTTCCACCCCTTGGCTAAAATTTTAAGAGAGAAAAGAGGGAGAGGAGAATTTCATCTTCAACCTTGAGCAACAACTTCCATAGCCAAGCTTCTACACAAAGTTGATCATCCTTCGGTAAAATTCTAATTTTATTTGATTAAAAAGTCTTGATTTCTTCCCTAGAACTTGATTGTAGGTAAAGATTTCTTAAATATGTTGTTATGGTGGTGTATTCTACCTAGGGTTTTTCGGCGAAAATTGGGGATAAAGGTTCAAGACTACTTTTACGGTGATATTACACACTTGTGAGGTAAGGAATCCCTTAAGTCGGTTATTGTCACTTGAAATTAGACAATTGATAAGTTGAATTATGAAATTAGGAGTTCTATGTTGGAATTTATGTGTCAATCTTGAGGATTTCGTACTAAACCTATGTAACCACTCTATGGACTTCGGAATTTGTTGTATACATGTTCGTAGATAATGTATGCATACATAGGTTAAATGAATGTTATATTTTGTAAGTATGTACATATATTCACGTAAATGAATGTTATATTTTGTAAGTATGTACATATATTCACGGTATGAGTGTTTTATACGTGTGTATATATATATATATATATATATATATATATATATTGTGAAGAGGTTATATTAATATATGGTATATGTGTCGTCGTATATTATAAATGTGTGATGTGTTATGTTATATATATATATGTTGTATGTTACGTACGTATGAAATGTGATACTGGAAAATTCATGATAGTTACACTTAATTACCACGTTGGATGGTAATTAATGTACTATCAAAGTGTCTTAAGAAAGGAAACTCCTGACATTGGTTAAATTGTTAACCGGTTTCAAGTATTGGACTTGAGCATAATGTATATCTAAAAATGCTAATTGATTCAAGGAAAGAAAGAAAGAATAAATGTCTTTAAAAACCTTAGTTTCTAGTAAGTTGAGGAGGACCTTGATTAGCCTACGGGATAAAGTGTGGCTGAAAGTGCCATTCCCCAGTGGTTGTTATGTTTGTATGATCCATTCATACTTATGGGCGAAGTCTATTCGCCGAGTACTGTATAACTCATAGGACGAGGTAATCGTATGGGGGTGTGCACACTTAAAGTATAGTTACTCCAATAAAGTTCGGGTAGGCGTCTTTAATGAACCTAGTTAGGCTAGCTAGGAATCATTCTAACGATCCTATAAGTCCAGGGGATCCGTGTTAGACCAGGGGATGACCACTGAACCCGAGTCAAGATCCAAGTGGTCAAAACAAAAGGAAGAAGGAGGAAATGTAACATCCCGTAAATTCGTTCAAGCCTTGAGACCGGTAATCGTTTCCGCCGGATGATTTATTTGATTTAATTGGGCTTAGTCTTCCAATTGATTAATAATATAAAATATTAAAATATATATATATATATATATATATATCCTTGAACCCGAAATTAATTATTTTATTCAAAAGCCCAATTCTTGATTTAATTCTTCGTAAGGGATTTATTCTAATTTGGATCCTTACAATTCTTATAAGTAAGAGTATTTTATAACGGCCCAATTCCTTATGCTAGTATATATATATATTGTCTCTAAGACATTTAATCCTAATATTATGGGCTTTCTCCTTATTCTATGTATTCATTTATTTAAGAGATGAATCATTTGGCCAATAATTATTCTTGTACATAGAATTGTTATATATAAAGATTTGACCCCATTCCTTATTAAATCTTCCACCCTAATATATCATATATTATATATGTATTATGGTATATATATTCAAGACTTAGCATTTTCTAGAGATTTCCACTCTCTCTCTTCCTACTCATTCTTCACGCCATTTCATTCATCTTCCCCTTCAAAGATTGGTCTTCATTTCATCTTCAATATTCAAGTCAAGATTGCTCTTTTAGGATTGTTGGCTTGGGTAAGTCTATCTCTAGGTACCTTGCATCATGTAGTTTTCATAATCTTGATACAAGTTCTTATGTTGTTCTTTTGGGGATCTTTTGGGAAAAGATGATCAAGAAGGAGGTGGTGCCTTGTGAGGTGTTTTGAGAGTTCTTGGGTGAAGTGTGCTTCAAGAGGTAACCATCATGTCCACTAAAACCTATTTTTACACTCTTGATCTATGAATATTAGCTTGGATATTAGCCTTATTGTTGTCTGTGAACCTTTCTTTTGATGGATTATGAACTTGTGTTCTTAATCCTTTGTATATT
>NC_044921.1:1569461-1577089 GCF_003576645.1 Ipomoea triloba | reverse complement strand
TTAAGAGAGAAAAGAGGGAGAGGAGATTCATCTTCAACCTTGAGCAACAACTTCCATAGCCAAGCTTCTACACAAAGTTGATCATCCTTCGGTAAAATTCTAATTTTATTTGGTTAAAAAGTCTTGATTTCTTCCCTAGAACTTGATTGTAGGTAAAGATTTCTTAAATATGTTGTTATGGTGGTGTATTCTACCTAGGGTTTTTCGGCGAAAATTGGGGATAAAGGTTCAAGACTACTTTTACGGTGATATTACACACTTGTGAGGTAAGGAATCCCTTAAGTCGGTTATTGTCACTTGAAATTAGACAATTGATAAGTTGAATTATGAAATTAGGAGTTCTATGTTGGAATTTATGTGTCAATCTTGAGGATTTCGTACTAAACCTATGTAACCACTCTATGGACTTCGGAATTTGTTGTATACATGTTCGTAGATAATGTATGCATACATAGGTTAAATGAATGTTATATTTTGTAAGTATGTACATATATTCACGGTATGAGTGTTTTATACGTGTGTATATATATATATATATATATATATATATATATTGTGAAGAGTATATATATATATATATATATATATATATATATTGTGAAGAGGTTATATTATATATATATGGTATATGTGTCGTACGTATATATATAAATGTGGTGATGTGTTATGTTATATATATATATGTTGTATGTTACGTACGTATGAAATGTGATACTGGAAAATTCATGATAGTTACACTTAATTACCACGTTGGATGGTAATTAATGTACTATCAAAGTGTCTTAAGAAAGGAAACTCCTGACATTGGTTAAATTGTTAACCGGTTTCAAGTATTGGACTTGAGCATAATGTATATCTAAAAATGCTAATTGATTCAAGGAAAGAAAGAAAGAATAAATGTCTTTAAAAACCTTAGTTTCTAGTAAGTTGAGGAGGACCTTGATTAGCCTACGGGATAAAGTGTGGCTGAAAGTGCCATTCCCCAGTGGTTGTTATGTTGTATGATCCATTCATACTTATGGGCGAAGTCTATTCGCCGAGTACTGTATAACTCATAGGACGAGGTAATCGTATGGGGGTGTGCACACTTAAAGTATAGTTACTCCAATAAAGTTCGGGTAGGCGTCGTTTTAATGAACCTAGTTAGGCTAGCTAGGAATCATTCTAACGATCCTATAAGTCCAGGGGATCCGTGTTAGACCAGGGGATGACCACTGAACCCGAGTCAAGATCCAAGTGGTCAAAACAAAAGGAAGAAGGAGGAAATGTAACATCCCGTAAATTCGTTCAAGCCTTGAGACCGGTAATCGTTTCCGCCGGATGATTTATTTGATTTAATTGGGCTTAGTCTTCCAATTGATCATATATATATATATATATATTTCTTGAACCCGAAATTAATTATTTTATTCAAAAGCCCAATTCTTGATTTAATTCTTCTAAGGGATTTATTCTAATTTGGATCCTTACAATTCTTATAAGTAAGAGTATTTTTATAACGGCCCAATTCCTTATGCTAGTATATATATATATTGTCTCTAAGACATTTAATTCCTAATATTATGGGCTTTCTCCTTATTCTATGTATTCATTTATTTAAGAGATGAATCATTTGGCCCAATAATTATTCTTGTACATAGAATTGTTATATATAAAGATTTGACCCCATTCCTTATTAAATCTTCCACCCTAATATATACATATATGTATATATGTATTATGGTATATATATTCAAGACTTAGCATTTTCTAGAGATTTCCACACTCTCTCTCTTCCCTACTCATTCTTCACGCCACTTTCATTCATCTTCCCCTGCAAAGATTGGTCTTTATTTCATCTTCAATATTCAAGTCAAGATTGCTCTTTTTAGGATTGTTGAAGCTTGGGTAAGTGTCTATCTCTAGGAGTATACCTTGCATCATGTAGTTTTCATAATCTTGATACAAGTTCTTATGTTGTTCTTTTGGGGATCTTTTGGGAAAAAGATAATCAAGAAGGAGGTGGTGCCTTGTGAGGTGTTTTGAGAGTTCTTGGGTGAAGTGTGCTTCAAGAGGTAACCATCATGTCCACTAAAACCTATTTTTACACTCTTGATCTATGAATATTAGCCTTGGATATTAGCCTTATTGTTGGTCTGTGAACCTTTCTTTTGATGGATTATGAACTTGTGTTCTTAATCCTTTGTATATTAATGTTTATGAACATTTATTGGTATGGATTCCATGTTTATTTGGCTTCTGAGATATATAATCTGGACAATCTAATCTTAGTTTTGTATTTTGGAATGAGTATTGTGTATTCTGTTCCGAGTCTGGAATCTGTGTTGGGGTTGCACTTGCGGTGCATTTAGGCGGTATAATGTGTCCCGCTTAGGTGGTCCGCAAGTATACTGGTGGAAGGGTTTGGCGGAACATGGTGTTCCGTTGGTGTGTTCCGTTAGAACTAGAGGAAGGGTTCGGCGGAAGAGGCAGCTCCGTGAGGGCGTTCCGTTAGTGTTGGTGGAAGGGTATGGTGGAACATGGTGTTCCGTTGGTGAGCTCCGCAAGGTCATTTCGAGTTATGTTCAAGTGAGCTATTCTGTGGTCTGTTTGTTTGGTTGTTTCCCCTTTTGTTCTGAACCTTGTTGGAGTATTTTGTTGGGTATTTTACCATGTTTTTGGAGTATTTATTCATCTCTCTTGGTCCACCTTTTGAATTTCTTGTGCAGTTGAATCCTTGATTATATTATCTGGGAGTTGGTTTGTGTTCATATCTGAGATGAACACTCTGAGTGGTTGTTCTTGGGCTGAGGGTGAGGTTGGATGTGGATGGTGGATCTTTGAGTATCTTTGGGTGTATTTGGGCACTATTTGCCTTTGTGTATATTTGGGCACGATTTGCCTCTGTGTATTTGGGCACCCTTTGCCTTTGTGTATGTGGGCACTATTTGCCATTTGTGTATATCGGCACTATTTGCCACTTTGGTAGTTGAGGAATATTTGCCTCTATGTATTCGGGCACCATTTGCCTCTGTGTATATTTGGGCACGACTTGTCTCTGTGTATATTTGGGCACCATTTGCCTCTGTGTATATTTGGGCACCATTTGCCTCTGTATATTTGGGCACCATTTGCCTTTATTATTCGGGCATTATTTGCCTTTGCGAACTGAGCTTGGTTTTGATGATTGGTATGAGGATTGGTATGTTGGTTGGAGGGTAAAGGTTAGTACTTATCCTTAGGTTGAGGTCTGTTTGGTCTCTTATTCGATTCTTGAGTTATATCATATCTCGTTGGTTGTTGATTATTCTTGGATGTATCCTTGTTTGGTTGTTTCTCATGAGTATTCCATTGTATTCATGATTCGGTTGGATATTGGTATTGTTGAGAAGTCTTGGTTTATCTTGAGAAGTCTTGGTTTATCCTTTATTCAGCGTGTTGTTGTTGAGTATCCGATTTTAAATGTTGAACAGTTCGTTGGTGTATATATTCTATATGGGTGTGTAAACCTATTTACAAACTTATTATATATCTATATTTTCTTGCGGGTGTGAGTGGTGGTTGCTTAGCAGTCTTTTGCTAATGGTTTCTTGTGTGTTTTCCAGGTATGCAATAAGTTTAAGCGAGAGCGCGCTAGAGCTTATCTATATGAGGCAGCTTAGACATAGTTATGTTGTTTTAGACTTGTGTTTTGGGCCTGTGTGCCTGTAACACCCCGTAAATTCGTTCAAGCCGTAAGTCCGATAATCATTTCCTTCGGGCAATTTATTTATTTTAATTGGGCTAGTTCTTCCAATTTCATATATAGATATATATATTTCTTGAAACCGAAATTAATTATTTTAATCAAGAGCCCAATTCTTGAATTAATTCTTGTAAGGGATTTATTCTAATTTGGACCCTTACAATTCTTATGAGTAAGAGTATGTTTATAATGGCCCAATTCTAGTATATATATATATATTGTCTCTAAGACATTTAATTCTTAATATTATGGGCTTTCTCTTATTCTATGTATTTATTTATTTAAGAGATGAATCTCTTGGCCCAATGAACTAATCTTGTACATAACATTGTTATATATATATAAAGAATGGAGCCCATTCCTTATTAAGTCTTTCACCCTAATATACACATATATGAATATATGTATTATAGTATATATATTCAAGACTTAATTCTTCTAGAGGTTTTCACTCTCTCTCTTCCCTACCACTGCACTCACGCCATTTCCATCTCATATTCCCTTCAAAGATTGATCTTCATTTCATCTTCAAGTATTCAAGTCAAGATTGCTCTTTTAGGGTTGTTGAAGCTTGGGTAAGCATCTATATCTAGGAATATTCATTGCATCATGTAGTTTCATAATCTTTATGCAAGTTCTTATGTTTTCTTTTGGGGATCTTTTGGGGAAAAGATGATCAAGGTGAATGAGGAGCTTAGTGGAAAGGTGTAAGAGTTCTTGGGTGAAGAGTGCTCCAAAAGGTAACCACTATGTCCATCAAAATCTATTTTTACACTCTCAATCTATGCTACTCTTTGGTGTGTTGGAATCCTGAAATTTCTTGGATATTAGCCTTGTTGTTGTCTATGAAATTGTGTTTGATGGATTTATGAACTTGTGTTCTTGATCCTTTGCATATTGAGGTTTATGAGCATTTGTTGGTATGGATTCCATATTTATTTGGCCTCTGTTAGGTGCAATCTGTGTAATCTGATCTCATTTTCGTATTCTGGAATCAATATTCGTGTCTGAGCAGAGTCTGGGAGTGAGGTATGGGTTTTGTCCTTGCGGTGCACCCTAGCGGCATAATGTAACCCGCTAGGGCCTTCCGCAAGAGCAAGGCGGTAGAGGTTGGCGGAGGAGAGTGATCCGTTGAGGGGATCCGTGTCCTTCTTGCGGAGGTGTGTGGCGGAGGGCAGTGCTTCGTCTGGGAGTTCCGCTAGTTCTCCTGGAATTCTGTTTCCAGTGAGTGTTCTGTAATCTGTTGTTTGTTTGTTTCCTCTTTTGTTCTGGATTTTGTTGGAGTATTCTATGGGATATTTTACCATGTTTCTGGAGTATTTATTCATATCTCTTAGTCCATTATATGAGTCTATTATTTGGTTGGTTGAATTCTTGATTATATTATCTGGGAGTTGGTTTGTGTTCATATCTGAGATGAACACTCTGAGTGATGGTTCTTGGGCTAAGTTTGAGTATGAGTATGGAGTGGTGGATCATGGAGTATCTTTTGGTTGTTGATGGGTGAACTAATTGTGGTATTATTGGTTATGTTTGGACTTTCGTCCCTGTGATTGGACTTTGGTCCCTGTGATTGGGTCCTTACCCCTGTGATTGGACTTTGGTCTCTGTGATTGGACTTTGGTCCCTGTGATTGGACTTTGGTCCCTGTGATTGGGTTTATACCCCTGTGTTTGGGCATTTATGGCCTCTGTGATTGGGATCCTACCCCTGTGAGCTAACTGTTGGTTTGGTGTTTGGTATGAGGGATAGTATGGTGGTTTGGAGGTTGGAATTGGGAGTTCTTTCTTGGTATTGTGTATTCGTTAGTTTCCTTTGTAATATTTTGCTTATGTTGTATCTCAGTTGACATCTTGTTGTTCCTTGTTATGTTGCGGTTTGGTTGGTTCCTTTGTGATTATTCTGTTAGAGTTATGATTCACTTGGTATCTCGTTTATAGACTTGTTGTCTTATGCATTCGTTATTGGATATTGGAATTGATGAGAAGTCCTTGGTTTATATTCATTCAGCGTGTTATTGTTGAGTATTCGATTTTAATACTGAACAGTTCGTTGGTGTGTATATTCTATATGAGTGTGTAAACTGTGACACCCCGGGTTGGTCAACCCTACAACCGGGAGCATCACCGCCACACCTAGGTCGAACCCGGCTAACCTTTAGCGATTCCTCCCTAGGTGCACAGGCTAATTTTCCTGACCTACACATGCTTCCCATACACCTGTAACAACTCATAACTATCTGACTCGACAACAGAGGTATAAGTTAAACATTCCAAACATATATATATAGGTTCATAGGAGTGATAACGACATCCTTAGAACCCCAAAACATACTTTAGATATATATATATACAACCACACTGCCCAAGTTTGGCAACTGATCTACTAAGACTGCTGCAGAATATGTACACAAAAAGAGAGTTTTAGACTATCCCAACTTGACCTCCACCACCTATCAGATCATATGATACACTGGGATCTCAAACTCTCCCCAAACTAGATGCCATTCGCCCTCAAACCACTTAAGGTGATCCAAGGAGCGATCGGTGACAATGACCATAGACCATTCTCCCTCGGGAGGAGTGGGATCCCAGAGATATGGGTAATGTACAATGAACTCTAGGGGGTCGCTACCCGGTAAAACTTCTATTGGGTAGTAGCCCCACCGAGCCAGATGAGCATCTACCAGAGACACAAGAGAGCTGGATGGTGAGAAGGAATCGTCAGGAGCTAGCAGAGTGTGGCCGGGTACGTAGGGGTCCTCCCCTATCATATGCTGTACAAAGACTCCATATCCAAAAACTGAGCCATTATAGTTCGGTGAAGTTACCGAACTATACGACTCATTGCTGGAGGACATCTGTTAAAGGGCAACAACGAAGCACCTGTTAGCACGACGGCTAAGTAAGAACCATAAGCTTCTCATTCATAGGTAAAGATGTTTTAACTTACCAAATGACCATAGCATAGAATTTCCTAATGACTGATATGCTTTCATGCTTGTAAATTGGGATAATATAAACAAATAAGCATAAATTTAATCATATTCACATTACACACGCGAATTTCCACAACCATACCTGACAACTTCACTATATCCCAATTCTCAGACATAAATTGAATATTCCTTGTTGGTTGACCGAATGAACCTGGAACTTGGGCTTGCGATCATTACCCAAATTCTCTTCTCGGTCCCTTGGACGAAGGTTCATTAGAATGGCCCCTAGTGTGGCCCCGCCTAGGTCCATTAAAATGACACCAACCCGGAGACGACAGAGTCAATACGCTTAAGTGTGCACACCCCCACAGTCTAGCCATACATGAGTGACGTAGAGACTCGGCGAATAGACTTCGCCAAAGTACGAATACAACCGTACATATTACATTGACAACCTTCGGTAATTATAACCCGAGGTAAAAAGACAACAAGGTCCTCGTAACTTCTTGAAAGTAAGGTTTTATTCATTTTAGACATTAACTACTCTTGTTCCGACAATACGCTCAACTTTCCTACTTATACACTCATTAACATATGTATTCAACACGTGGTACATAATTCCACATATCACGACAACAACCAACATGGCATGATTACACTATCAAATTCTTTTCTATGCTCACAACGCACTTTATTACTCATTCACGTTCACAACACATAGTTCACATACACTACCTATACCTATCACATATAATATTATCATACCTATACACATATATATATATAATATATATAATATACAACATAATATATATATATGTTACGGTATATATATATATAGCATATATATAACATGTATCGTACACACATATATATATATATTATACCACATAACACACACGTAATATATATATATATATCACACACACAATATACATAACACACACACAATTAATTATATATATG
>NC_044921.1:1520985-1568034 GCF_003576645.1 Ipomoea triloba | reverse complement strand
TTTCTCCCCAGTTCTCCTAGTTGAACTTTCAACTCCTCTATTTCTTTGGGCGCCATTCTATAAAGTGCTTTGGAAATAGGTGATGTTCCTGGCATCAGGTCAATGGTGAATTCCACTTCTCTTTCAGGGGGCATTCCCGCAAGATCATCGGGAAACACGTCCGGAAATTCACACACAACTGGGATCCGACTGATCTCCAGTTTTTCTACTTCCATATCCTGCACCAGACAGAGGTACACTCCATACCCCTTTTGTGCGTATTTTCTCAGCCTACGCATTGTCATCAGTTTTGGTTCGAGCTCCTTCTCGATTCCTCGATATGAAACCCTTTTCCCTTTCGGTCCTCTTAACAGAATTTTCTTTCCATTACAAGCTATCCTAGCTTTATATTTCGCTAACCAGTCCATTCCCAATACCACATCTATACCTTCCAACTCAAACCGAATAAGATTCCCGGGACAGTTAACTCCCGCTATCTCTATAGAAACATTCTCATATATGTTCTTACAAGCTACTACTAGTCCTGAGGCAGTCATTACGTTAAGGTTTAACCTAGTAGCAGATCTTAACCCCAATTTATCAGCAAACATACAAGAGATGAAAGAATTCGTGTCTCCTGTATCAAATAGAACTAAACCAGGCACAGAGTTTATTAGGAAGGTACCAGCAACGGTGTCGCTTGCTTGAGCCTGGGCGCTATTGACAACGAAAATTCTCCCCTGGCTTCCTGAATTGCTGGCCCCAACTGGCTGTTTTCCTCTATTGTTGGTAATATTGGAAGCAACACTCGTCGGTCTCCCCTGGCTTACTTGTGGGACATTATTCCCTCTGCCATTTCCACCGCTAAATTGTCCCTGCCTCGGTTCTCCAGTAAACCCTCCCCCTTGATTCAGATTCAGGGGTGGATTCAGATAGCGCCGTAGTTGAATAGGGCAGTTCCTTTGCGTGTGCCCCACTCGGCCGCACTGGAAGCATGTAAGTTTCTCCCCTCGACAGTTTTCACCAGGGTGGATCCTCCCGCACCGTGGACATGGGTAACCCCTTACTTGGATTACTTCCCCCTTTCTTTCTCCTTGCCTGCTACTGGCTTCTCCAAAGTTTGGTTTCTTGCCTTCAAGTTTCGATTTCCCCTGCTGCGCCTCGGCCTTTCTCTTGTTTCGGCCGTACACCTCCTGCTGATCCAGGTGCACTTGATAATGGTCCGACGCCCGTTCATATGCCTCTTTCAGGGTCGAACACATAAACGGTGCAAGGGCTCTTCGGTTATCCCAGTCCATGCCGCGCACGAATCTTCTGGCCTTACTCACGTCATCCGGCACGATATCCTGGGCGAATCTTAGCAGTTCTATGTACTTTGCATAATACTCCTGAATACTTGCCCCTTTCTGTCTCAGCCTTAGAAATTCTTCGCACTTAATTCCTCGAATTCTTTCAGTGTAAAACTGAGCCCTCAATGCTGTTTTGAAGTCTTCCCAGTCGAAGTCTGGTTCTTGCAAAAGATCAGGCCCAGTTGTAGTCCACCAATTGTCCGCAGCCTTTGTGAGGTAGTACACAGCCGAGGATATTCTCTGATCCGCAGGGCAGTTTACTGCGTCCAACAACTTGTCAAATGTCCTGATCCACTCTTCCAGAACCACAGGATCTTCTTCTCCGGCATAGGTCGGAGGGTGCCTGCTGGCTATTGCTTTAGCATAATCTACTCGGGGCTGAACTTGATTTTGGTTTAGAGCCTGCTGAGCCATCATGAACTCAACCATTCTTTCCATCATCTGCACCATGCGATCCATGGTAGAGGTTTCTTCGTTGCCCGCACGACTACGTGTTTCCGGTCTAGGAGGCATATTTACTGAACAAGCAATCAGCTTCCAAAAGGGTTAGAATTTCGCTACTGAACAAGCAATCAGCTTCCAAAAGGGTTAGAATTTCGCAACTGAACAAGCAATCAGCTTCCAAAAGGGTTAGAATTTCGCAACCGAACAAGCAATCAGCTTCCAAAAGGGTTAGAATTTCGCAACCTAACCACCCCGAACGCACCAAAAGGGTTAGAATTTCGCAACCTAACCACCCCGAACGCAGCATCGTATCTACTCAATTACTATACTACAACGTCACTACTCACTTTACCACATTAATCAACAAAGTGCTACAGTAGGGCACTATAGTCAATAGTGTATCCTACTCTTCGAATCATCAAACAATCACAATTACTAACAACAAACACATACGATCATTAGCAGAGATTATATCACACAATACACAATTTTCAAGATTATATGCAGCAATGATAGGTGATCCCATGTACCGCTATCCAGCCACCAGTTCCGACTCTGTTCCGAAAGGTTTACACTTGGGTTAGGGTAACACAGTAACTTAAGCTTATCTTAACCAACCTAGGTTGACTCGATCCTAGGCTCTGATACCACCTTGTGACACCCCGGGTTGGTCAACCCTACAACCGGGAGCATCACCGCCACACCTAGGTCGAACCCGGCTAACCTTTAGCGGTTCCTCCCTAGGTGCACAGGCTAATTTTCCTGACCTACACATGCTTCCCATACACCTGTAACAACTCATAACTATCTGACTCGACAACAGGTATAAGTTAAACATTCCAAACATATATATATAGGTTCATAGGAGTGATAACGACATCCTTAGAACCCCAAAACATACTTTAGATATATATATATATACAACCACACTGCCCAAGTTTGGCAATTGATCTACTAAGACTGCTGCAGAATATGTACACAAAAAGAGAGTTTTAGACTATCCCGACTTGACCTCCACCACCTATCAGATCATACGATACACTGGATCTCAAACTCTCCCCAAACTAGATGCCATTCGCCCTCAAACCACTTAAGGTGATCCAAAGAGCGATCGGTGACAATGACCATAGACCATTCTCCCTCGGGAGGAGTGGGATCCCAGAGATATGGGTAATGTACAATGAACTCTAGGGGGTCGCTACCCGGTAAAACTTCTATTGGGTAGTAGCCCCACCGAGCCAGATGAGCATCTACCAGAGACACAAGAGAGCTGGATGGTGAGAAGGAATCGTCAGGAGCTAGCAGAGTGTGGCCGGGTACGTAGGGGTCCTCCCCTATCATATGCTGTACAAAGACTCCATATCCAAAAACTGAGCCATTATAGTTCGGTGAAGTTACCGAACTATACGACTCATTGCTGGAGGACATCTGTTAAAGGGCAACAACGAAGCACCCGTTAGCACGACGGCTAAGTAAGAACCCATAAGCTTCTCATTCATAGGTAAAGATGTTTTAACTTACCAATGGACTATAGCATAGAATGTCCTATTAAATGACATGCTTTCATTTTTTGTAAATTACCAAAATGTAAACAAATAAGCATAAAGTTCATCATATTCACATTACACACGCGAATTCCCACAACCATACCTGACAACTTCACGATATACCATTTCTCAACGTCAAACGTCTAGTTTCTTGGAACTAGTATCGCACATCTCATCATAGCATAACACATCTCATCATAGACATCACACATCTCATCATAGACATTGATTCAACCATTACTTATGAAAACTCGACTTAGTTTCATTTCAAAGTATGAGGCCTTATAGGAAATGTTGAATATTCCTTGTCGGTTGACCGAATGAACCTGGAACTTGGGCTTGCGGTCATTACCCAAATTCTCTTCTCGGTCCCTTGGACGAAGGTTCATTAGAATGGCCCCTAGTGTGGCCCCGCCTAGGTCCATTAAAATGACACCAACCCGGAGACGACAGAGTCAATACGCTTAAGTGTGCACACCCCCACAGTCTAGCCATACATGAGTGACGTAGAGACTCGGTGAATAGACTTCGCCAAAGTACGAATACAACCGTACATATTACATTGACAACCTTCGGTAATTATAGCCCGAGGTAAAAAGACAACAAGGTCCTCGTAACTTCTTGAAACTAAGGTTTTATTCATTTTAGACATTAACTACTCTTGTTCCGACAATACGCTCAACTTTCCTACTGATACACTCATTAACATATGTATTCAACACGTGGTACATAATTCCACATATCACGACAACAACCAACATGGCATGATTACACTATCAAATTCTTTTCTATGCTCACAACGCACTTTATTACTCATTCACGTTCACAACACATAGTTCACATACACTACCTATACCTATCACATATAATATTATCATACCTATACACATATATATATATAATATATATAATATACAACATAATATATATATATGTTACGGTATATATATATATAGCATATATATAACATGTATCTTACACACATATATATATATATTATACCACATAACACACACGTAATATATATATATATATCACACACACAATATACATAACACACACAATTAATTATATATATGATACACACCTATGTAATATATATACACAACACACACACACGTAATATATATATAACACACATACATGTAATATATATACCTAACACACACACACGATTAATATATATATAATACACTCTCACACGTACACAATATCTATGTATATATATATCATGCTACACACACACAACATATACATATATACACATATTACTCCTAATTTATGTGTACAACATGTCTAATACACAAAATATTCACAAATTACACACAACTACATTGATTGGAAATTAATTCACCAATTACCTACTTTGAGTAGCTATAATTCCAACTTGAGGGGTAACTTACCTCAATCTCACTACGAACACAAGAAATTCGAAGATTGAAGCTCGGGATTCAACCTTTGCTCTTAAAATCCTAACATAGAACACAATAATACAAATATGATTCAACAAAATTCTACCCAAAACTATGAACTAGGAGTAAAAATATAACTTTTAACCGATTAAATATAAATTTTACCGAACAAATCGCGATCAAAGCTTGAAACTTGCTTCTCTCTCTCTCTCTCTCTCTCTCTCTCTCTCTCTTCACGAACTGGAAATGGGAATTGTGGAATGAATAAATGAAATTTCTTCTTTCATCATACATATATATATATACGTAATATTATATACATAATAATAATAATAATAATAATAATAATAGTTATAAAATATGGATGATTATCCACAATTGTAAATATAATAATAATATATATGGATACTTATCCATCCAAATCTATATAATAATAATATTACTACTAATAATAATAAAATATGGATGAATCTTATCTCATAAGCTTGGTACCAAAAATATTAATATTAATATTTTTGCACAAAGTAATCCTTTGAGATAAAAATTTTACAATAGGTTAATTTCAAACAACATCTGGACCCCTTTTAAAACAATAACTTGATTTGAAATACGTTGGTCCAGAGTTCGCGAAACAACCTTTGTTTTGAAAGGTACATAATTATAACGAAATATTCTTGAAAATGTTGGATTTAATAATAAATCCGAGATAATCTTAATAAAAGAAATTTTGGGTTTAAAATTTCGGGGTATTACATAAACCTACTTACAAACTTATGTATATCTATATTTCCTTGCGGGTGTGAATGGTGGTTGCTTAGCAGTCTTTTGCTAATGGTTCCTTGTGTGTTTTCCAGGTGTGCAATAAAGTCTAAGCGTGAGCGCGATAGAGATATATCCGTATGAGGAGGCTAGACTAGTTTGTTATGCTTTTAGACTTATGTTTTGGGCCTATGTGCCACTATGAGATTCTATATACTCTTGTTTTAGATCTTGGATGTTTTGGATATGTTTGAGGATTTATATACTATTGGGTTTCAGTTTTTGGTTAGCCTGTGCATCTAGGCCGTGTTTTCTTACCTAGATGTGGCATGATACCCCTTAGGTTTTAATTCGCTTCCGCTATGTTATGTTTTATGGTTGAGATAAGCAGCTTTTGTGTTAAGTTTTAGCTATCTCAGCTTGTGAAAAGTTGGGGTGTCACAGTGCCAATGTTGAGACTATATATACTATTGTTTAGATTTTGGATGTTTTGACATTACTTGAGGATTATATCTATACAGTTGGTTCAGTTCTTTTGGTTAGCCTGTGCATCTAGGCCGTGCTTTTCTTACCTAGATGTGGCATGATACCCCTTTAGGTTTTTAATCGCTTCCGCTATGTATGTTGATAGTTGAGATAGGCAGCTTTTGTGTTAAAGTTTAGCTATCTCGGCTTGTGAAAAGTTGGGGTGTCACAGGAAACTCCAAAGGCCTCACGCTTTCTAAGAAGAAACTAAGTGAAATTTGAATATGAGAATATAGTTACTCTGTAACTAAGCTAAAGAAAGATGTAATGAATATTTGAGCACCAAAGCGTGCTGATGAACACTCTCTCCTTAAGATGAAATCTGGTGGAAATTCCTTGTGATGAAAGGTTGGATAAACTAGTCTGGAAAGACTAAAATTCTAATCTTACACGATTAATGACGTGTCAAGTAATGAATTCCTTAGTGAGTAAAGGATTATTACGAGACCTCGTCGAAGAGGGATGAGAATTCATAATGTTGTTTCAATTCATATTCACTACTTGTACAAGCCACAGTTGATAACTTGTTTATAGGTAGGGTCTCAACCAATGGGTGAAGTTATAAAGCTTCCCAATGTCTATATTGCAAAACCTTTGTTTAGTTTTCAGTGACCCATAGATTTCCTTACTTAGCTGTCGTGCTAACTACACTTCGTTGTGTAAAATAACAGATGTCATCTAGTGTGGGTTCATGTAGCCCGGTGAACTCCAAGGGTTCGCCGGAGTATGCGTGTCAAGGGATGGATTATGACATGTATATACAGTTCATGGAGGGTGCCGACCCTTATGCACCTGGTTATGTTGTGATAAGCACCAAGAATGGTACTTAAAAAGGGTCTTAAATGGATTAAAAGTGCAACGTTTTGCCATCCGATCATAACAATTACGTGCATTTTTACTCAGATGTGATTAAAATCTTCTAACATCAATCCTAGGAAGAGTTTTTAGATATTTTACAGGTTGGAGAGCGATTTGAGGCTAAAATAGAGCAAAAGACAGACAAAGCCGCAATGCAGTATCGTCCCACGCATCCTCACACGCGTGTGGCTGGGCGTGGAAACTTTCCAGTAACCATCCACGCCCACCACCACGCGTGTGAGCGTGCGTGGTCGGGCCAAGGGCCATTTTTGGAAATTTGTTCCCTTTTGTCACTTATATAAATCCCTTTTGCCCTAAACCTAGGAGGCATATATAGAATAGAGAGATAGAATAGAATAGATCTGAAAAATTGTAGAGGGTTTTCTCCCCTCTTGGGGGAAAATTCCTTTTCTTCTAGGATAGTTTAGATCCAAGGGCAAGGAGGAAGATTGGGATTCCAAGAACACAAAGTGTAAAGATCCTCTTCTTGAGGGTGGTAACTATTCTCTTCAATTCTTAATCTAGTATTTGTTTCTTGAGATTTCCTTTCTTTTTCTTGTTTCTTTAGCATGTTAGTGTAGATTAGAAAGGGGATTGGTGGCCCCTAGGTTAATCTATGTGGATGTTTGATATAATTGCTAGTAGAATTGTGAGTTTCTTGATTGTTGGATGATGAACTTGTGTGGATGATGTTCTTCAAGCTTTGTGCCTATTGTGGCCACATTAGGTAGCAAACCCAAAGGAAGTGAGTGTGTGAGCGGTAGCGGCCACTCACAAGTCTAACTCACCCACATCTCCGCTCTTAGTTCGAAAGGACGAGATCCGAGAGGAGTGGTAGACAAAGTGTTCGATGAAATGGCCCAACCGAATGAGGATGTGGGAGTCCAAAGTGTGACGCCACTTGGTGAAGTGCCACGAACTCCCTAGTCTATTCCACATCTTTGCTCGCAAATCCAAACAAAGGAAAACCACATAGAGAAGCCTAAAGCCCCAATCTCCGCCTTTCCATTTATTTTACACAACCCCTATCAACCTTTCCACCTTTCTACAAATGAATCCTACCCCTAGCCATTCCCGAAACTCTTGTCCTTCAACTTCTTAAATGCCAACACACTAATTCGGTTCCCATTCGCCATCCTTGAGAGAACACGACATTCGGGGAGTCTTGACTCTTCGTTTTACCACCTTCACACTTCACATTCACACCTCACACTAAACCCACAACATCATGCTGCTCCTGTTCCAGTTAACTCTCTTGTTTTAGATATATCTCCCGTCCCTGATGGTCTAGCTAATTATTCTGACGAAGTCCAAGCTCGTTTCGGCTTTTATCCTATTGAAGTGTTAAAGGGAAGTAATCCCCTAGAGTTCATCGTTCACTACCCCTACCTCTGGGACCCAAGTCCTCTGGAGACATGGGCCGAGTGGTCCATGCAGAATGTCACGTGTCGCTTTTTGGACCACCTTACCTGGTTCGAGGGTGAATGGCATGTGGTGTGGGGCACGTACACCAGTCCAGTGTACCGTCAGATAGAAAAGGTGATGTACCCTTAAGAAACGCCATGGGTAGCTCTTTTGTGTAAATGTTCCTTTCTGTAACCATAGTGGTTTCTAAACCTGATCAGTACGGTCATGAACAACTTGAAACTCGTATTTTTTGCCCAATGGGCAGATCTATGTATATATATGTAGCTATGTATGTGTGATAAGTGCCAAAAGCAGCCGTATTTTAGGGGTCATTTAGGTGTGAAATATGCTATCTTAGATGTCCATTAGGCCTAAAAATATACTAAGATAGGGTAATTTCATTGCATATAGGTCTAGGGACTTATCATGTGTGTTTCAATATAATTTGCACAAATCTTGCACTTCGCAGGGCATTCCGGCGACACTTCAGTAAAACGGACGTAACCGGAGCTAGGAATGTCCGAATGAGGCGAGGCAGGTGGCTATGGAACCGTATCGTCGAGAGCTACAACATTAAAGAAGACAGCAGAAGCAAACTTAACCACGCATGCTCACACGCGTGTGAGCACGCGTGGTTGCGTACTGGATTGCTCCCACGCACGCTCACACGCGTGTGAGCGCGCGTGGACGCGACACAGCGCGGAAATAATTAGAGCGAGATTTTGAGGCTATATATAAGGCCCTTATAGGTTTTTTAGAGCAGTTCCAGCAGCCATAGAATAATTTTAGATTAGGTCTCTTAGGGTTTTTCTCCCCTTTTGGGAGAAATTCCCCTTCTCCTAGATTAGATTAGCTTCAAGGGCAAGGATGAAGATTGAAATTTCAAGGACAAATTGTAAAAGACTCCCCTCTTGAGGGTGGTAATTATTCTATCCAACTCTTAATCTAATATTTGCTTCTTTGAGATTTCATATCTTTTTCTTGTTTCTTTAGAATGTTAGAGTAGATTATTAAGGGGATTGTTGGCCCCATGGTTAATCTATGTGGATGTTTGATATAAATTGCTAGATTAAATGTGAGCTTTTTGATTGTTGGATGATGAACTTGTGTGGTTGATGTTCATAATGCTTTGTGCCTAAGTGTGGCCACATTAGGTAGCAAACCCAAAGGAAGTGAGTGTGTGCTAGCGGCCACTCACGAGTCTAACTCACCCACATCTCCGCCCTTAGTCCGAAAGAACGAGGTCCGAGAGGAGTGGTAGACAAGGTGTTCGATGAAATGCCCTAACCGAATGAGGATGTGGGAGTCCAAATGTGACGCCACTTGGTGATGTGCCACTAACTCCCTAGTCTATTCCACATCTCTAG
This sequence comes from Ipomoea triloba, assembly GCF_003576645.1. NCBI lineage: Eukaryota > Viridiplantae > Streptophyta > Magnoliopsida > Solanales > Convolvulaceae > Ipomoea > Ipomoea triloba. The sequence continues at coordinate 1,558,387 of NC_044921.1, read as the reverse complement.
CTCACGAAACCATACAAAGATAGTCCACATAGAGAAGCCTAAGGCCCCGATCTCCGTCTTTCCATTTATTTTTATCACAACCAACACAACCTTTCAAACCTTCTTACAAATGACATCCAACCTTAGCAAATCCCGTAACTCTTTCTTTTCAACCTCTTAAATGCCAACACACTAATTCGTTCCCATTCGCCATCCTTGAGAGACACGACACTCGGGAAGTTTTGACTCTTCGTTTTACCACCTTCACATTCACTCCCACTAAATTAACAACATCAAAATGGCGCCGTTACCGGGGATGGCAAACGGTTTTGAATTGTGTTGACATTTTGGAAGTTGATTTTTTTAGAGTTCTGGAATTGCTTTCTTTTTGTTTGTTTTATTTTTTTATTTTTGCTATTTGCTAGAAGAAGTGAGCTTACATTGTCTTGTATATCTTGTGCTCACTTGCAACTACTTCTAGTTGCAAAAGATTTGTTGTTGGTCAAGCTTTGTGCAGGGAATTTTATTGAAAATCAATTAGAAGCTTGCCAATGAGAGCTCAAATGCATCCCCATGGTTGCCCACACCATGAGGGTAATCCTTTAAACCATGTTCCACCCCAACCATATCCCTATTACCCCATTCCACCCATACTTACATTCCACCAACATATCATTACCCACCTCCAAACCCTTACCCATTTCCATATCACTACTTACCGCACCCAACTTCTTATCCATCCTATATACATAACCATCACCCACCACCATACACACACCCTATCCCACCGTATCAAAATGAATTTCCCCCACAACACTCCACTTATCAAAATGACTCGGTAAGCTCCAGAGAAATAACCCAAAATATAGAGAATAAGCTTGCACAAATGATGAGAACAATTGACCCAAGCTATACTCCCGAGCCATTTTCGTTCCATAATTCCCACCCAAACAACCATTACCCATCTCCATCGCAAATTCTTAAAGTAAACAATCCTACCCATTTCCTTGAAACACCACCTCCCAATCCGTATTTTACCATACCCGATCCTTGTGATTATATCCCACCGGCCAAGGACGAAATCGAAATTCTTAAAGAGAAAATAGAAGTGTTCACAAGAATGGCCAAGGAGGATACGGCTAACTTGAAAGCCGAAATCAGGAGCGAATTAAAGGATTATCTCGCTACTCTCCGGGAAGAAGGACTTCCATTGGAGGAGATTGAAACAAAAATGCTAGCCATGATGGAGGAGTTCATGAGGACAAGTTCATCACGGATAGGTTATCCACTTGAAGAAAATCTCCCAATTTTGGAAGCCAATCCAAGGATGGATACACAAAACGCTGGAACGGAAGGGATGGTAGATAGCTATGCTCCGGTGCTAGAAGAAGTTCCAATTTTCGAATTGGAAAATCCAAAAGAGGTTGAGATGGAGAGAAATGATGAGAACATCGAAGTAGTATGGGAAGATAAAGAGCCTACATATGGTAACATTCCTAAACCTTCTTGCATTACTGCCTTCGAAAATACCTGTTCTCTTGATAGATTTACTTTTGACACTCGAGTGGATGACTCCCTTTTACAATGCAACAATGATTTATATTCTTATGATACTGAATGTTTCTATTTTCGGGAGAATGATTCCATAGGCTTTGTTGACAATTTTATCAATGAGTGCGAAAGTCTTGATAAAAATACTCATGCTCCTTGTAAAGACGACTCCATGCGCATTGATATTTCTATTACTTGCGACTATGATTGCTTTAATTTTTGGGAGGATGACTCTATAGTAAATCGTGATATATTGGTTGGAAATCATAGGGATTCTAGTTTGTTTGAAGATGAATATGATAGTTTTAAATTCTTGGAAAATGAATCCTATGATTTGGGACGAGAAGAGTTGATAGGTGAGGGGGATATTACTTCGTTATATTCTGAAAAAGAAAATGGTGATTCTTTTAGACAATTAGAGTGGGGAAATGAGAATAGAGAGTGTGAGAAAGAGATGATGGATAAGGAGGAAATTTTCACGTTTGATTTGTTCGAGGGAATTGAGGGGGGTGATATGACTTCCAGTGAAGGGATATGGTCCCAACCTTATGACAAAATTGATAAGACCATCAAGGGTGGAAGAGAGAATGACAAAATAAAGGGAGAGGACACTACCTTAGAGGAATCAAGGGGAGTGTTTGAAGCCATAAACCTTCAATTATACACCTTGTTCTTCCTTTATTTGCGTGGGAATTCAAGGATGTTACCCATCTTGGGGTATTCCTTGAAGCAAAAGTTCACGGGACGCTTGGTAAGGTCCCAAAATCTGTGTGCTTCGAAGGATAGAGCACACAACGTCTGGCCAGGAGACGTTAAACCATGGCGCACTTGGGAGGCAATCCCAACGTTATCTTAGATGTTAGAACTTTATTTCTTGTTTACTTTTTCTGTTCCTTCGTTATTAGCAATTTTCTTTTTAGCATAGCCTTGTTTGAGTTAACATCGCAGGTGATTTTGGTGCTAAGCCATGACAAATGAGCTAAATTGAATCAAACATGGAAGGCAAGAGCCAGGAGACAAAGAATGTGATCAGCACTGCTGACCACGCCTGCTCACATGCGTGGTGACAGGCGTGGAATCTTTCCAGTGCTGACCCACAAGGACCACCACGCGTGTAAGTCCGCGTGGACAGGTCCTGACCAGTTTTTGTGCATTATTTTCTTTTTATCCAATTTTTATGAGTCTCCAAGGTTTGGTCGTGCCAAAATCATCTCCTATCTTGATTTACATATCTTTCTTGTTGCTTTTGTTTTAATTACTTACCTTGTTTTAGGATTTACGCTTTTATGTTTTCATTATGAATAAAAGAACTTCTGTCAGGCCATTGCACGCCAATTGATTGTCTTCTTGCGCTAACATTGTTTCGTGTAGCTTGGAAAACGAAGGCAAAAGAGATGCTAGAAGCTTAAAGTGTGGAAATGAAGGGATGCTGACTTGATTGTAAACCTCTTATCCCTTTTACCTTTTCATGCCTCGTTTTTCAATTCTAAAGTGTGGAAATTGAATTGTTATACGTGTTCCTTGCATATTTGATAAGCACATGCTATTTTGCACCCATAAAATTCTATATTGTTGATACCCCACACCCCCGGAAACACTTCTAAAGTGTGGAAAGGTGATAAGTGTCAAAAGTAGCCATATTTTAGGGGTCATTTAGGTGTGAAATATGCTATAATAGATGTCCATTAGGCCTAGAAACATGCTAAGATAGGGTAATTTCATTGCATATAGGTCTAGGGACTAATCTTGTGTGTTTCAATATAATTTGCACAATTCTTGCACTTCGCAGGGCATTCCAGTGACACTTTAGTAAAACGGACGTAACCGGAGCTAGGAATGTCCGAATGAGGCGAGGCAGGTGGCTATGGAACCGTATCGTCGAGAGCTACAACATAGAAGAAGACAGAAGAAGTAAACTTCACCACGCACGCTCACACACGTGTGAGCGGCGTGGTTGCTTACTGGATTGCTCCCACGCACGCTCACATGCGTGTGAGCCGCGTGGACGCGACACAACGCGGAAATTATTAGGGCGAGATTTTGGAGGCTATATATATGGCCTTTATAGGTTTTCCCAAGCAGTTCCCAGCAGCCCCAAGTTCCTTTAGATTAGTTTTCTTAGGGTTTTCTCCCCTTTGGGGGAAATCCTTTTTCTTTTCTTTAGAGTAGATTAGATAGATAGATTTTCCATAGATTGAAGAAGCAAGATGAAGGATGAAAGGAAGATGGAGTAGATCCATAGATCTCTAGGTATATTGCTAAAACTTTTATTCCTTAAAGATTGCAACTTTAATCTATTTATTTGTTTCTTTTGTTGATTTAATGCTTTCTATGTTAGAGTAGAGTAGTTTGGGTGTGTGTGCCCTTGTTAATCTATGGATTGATGCTTAGATTTTATCTTATGATCTTGTGATTTGTGGGAGTATGATTGATGATTGTATAGATGATGTTGTTCAATCTTTGCTTCTATTTCCGGCTGGGGTAGTTAGTGAACCGAGTGGAAGTGGGAGAATGCGCGATAGCGGCCTCTCACGAGCCCAACTCATCTATATCTCCGCTCTTAATCCGAAAGGATGAGATCCGAGAGGAGTGGTAGGCAAGGTGTTCGATAAAATGCCTCAACCGAATGAGGATTGAGAGTCTTGAGTGTGACGCCACTCGGTACCAATACCGTGACTCCCTAGATCAATCCCGAAACCCAATTCCAAGCTACCTACGATAATCAATCCTTTGGCTTAGCATTGGCATGCACCCCTTCCTTTTACCTTTTGTATTTTCTATCCCTTTTTACCTTTACCCAACCAACCATGAACAAAGCTTCTCCCTATGATTCTTGTAACTCTTACCTTTCAACCTCATAAATGCCAACATAAATTCGGTTCCCATTCGCCATCCTTAAGAGACACGACACTCGGGGAGTCTTGACTCTTCGTTTTATCACCTTCACACTCACCATACACACAACATCAAAATGGCGCCGTTGCCGGGGATGGCAAACGGTTCTTGAATTGTGTTGACATTTTTGAAGTAGATTTGTAAGAGTTCTTGAATTGCTTTCTTTTTGTTTATATTGTTTTCTTATTTTTGTTTCTTGTTTGAGAAGTGAGCTTAAATTGTCTTGTATATCTTGTGCTCACTTGCAACTACTTTTAGTTGCAAATACTTGTTGTTGGCTAAGCTTTGTGCAGGAAATTTTCTTTATCAAATCACTTGAAGCTTGCCAATAAGTGCTAAAATGAATCCCCACGATTGCCCACATCATGGAGGACAATCCTATAGAAATCCTCTACCCCAACCATATCCCTATTACCCCCATTCTACCTATACTTACCCTCCACCAACATATCACTACCCACCTCCATATCCTTACCCATTTCCACACCACCATTTACAACCTCCATATCCCTATCCATTTCATACACCCAATCATCACCCATATCCATATGAAACACCACCTCCACCTTTCCAAGAAAATTACCCTTTACAATACTCCAATCGTCAAAATGACTCGTTAAGCTCCAAAGAAATATTCCAAAACATAGAGAGTAAGCTTGTGCAAATGATGAAACAACTCGACCCAAGCTATACTCACGAGTCAAATTCCCACCTAAACACCCACTACCCACCTTCATCACAAATTCACAAAGAAAACAATACTACCTATTCCTTTGAAACACCACCCTCTTTCCCATATAATACCCATACAAATCCTTGTGATTATATCCCACCGGCCACCGATGAAATTGAAATTCTAAAAGCAAAAATAGACGAATTTACGAGGATGGCCAAGGAGGATACGGCTAAACTAAAAGCCGAAATCAAGAGCGAACTAAAGGACTATCTCGCTACCCTCCGGGAGGAAGGACTTCCACTAGAAGAGGTTGAAACGAAGATGCTATCTATGATGGAGGAGCTCATGAAAATGAACGAGTCCCGAGCTAACTCCACCATCATAGATGACATCCCCACTTTGGAAGCCCATCCAAGGATTGTACAAGAGGTCGAAAACGCGCAAAATGCTAAGGAAGAGGAGAGTTTTGAAGAAGTAGAGGATTGTTATGCCCCGGTGCTTGAAGAAGTTCCAATCTTCAAATTGGAAGATCAAAAGGAGGTAGAGATGGAGAGTGAGGATGAAGACATCGAAGTAGTGTGGGAAGATGAAGAGCCAAAATATGGTAAAATTCCTAATCTTTCTTGTGCTAATCTTCTTGAAAATCCTTGTGCTCTTCTTGAAAACACCCTTGACACTTGTGTGGATGACTCCCTTTGCATTAATATTTCCAGTACATGTGATTATGATTGCTTTAAATTTCGGGAGGATGATTCCGTAGAAAATTTTGATATATTGACTTATCACTATAAGGATTCTCTTTTGTTTAAATATGAATATGATTGCTTTAACTTTTCCGAAGATGAATCCTCTGTCTTGGGTGAAAGTGAATTGATGAGTGAGGGGGATGATGCTTCATTCTATTCGTGTGAGAGTGTGAGTGATTTTTCTAATCAAATAGAATGCAGTGATGAAGAGAAGGAGTGTGAGAAAGAGATGGTAGGAAATGATAGGATTTTCACGCTTGATCTTATGGAGGAAGTTGAGTGGAGAGAGTTGACCACACTCGAAATCGAGGAAGGGAGTAAGGAGATATGGTATGAAACAAATGAGAAAATCTTTAGGGGAAGAGAGGAAAAAGAAAAGGAAGTAGACAGCATCCTAGAAGAGTTAAGGAGGGTGTTTGATGCTCAAATTTCTCCAACCATGTATTTTGTTCTTCCTTTATTCTTGTGGGAATTCAAGGATGTTTCCCATCTTGGGACATTCCTTGAAGCAAAGGTTCACGGGACGCTTGGTAAGGTCCCAAAATCAGTGTGCTTCGAAGGATAGAGCACACCACGTCTTGCCAGGAGACGTTAAACCACGGCGCACTTGGGAGGCAATCCCAACGTTATCCTTAGATTAGAACTTTATTTCTTGTTTACTTTTTATTTTTCTTCGTTATTAGTAGTTTCTCTTTTTAGAATAGCCTTGCTTGAGCTAACATCGCAGGTGATTTTGGTGCTAAGCCATGACAAATGAGCTAAACCAGATCAAACGCGGAAGGCAAAAGCCAGGAGACGAAGAAGGTAATCAGCACTGCTGACCACGCTTGCTCACACGCCTGGTGAGAGGCGTGGAATCTTTCCAGTGTTGACCCACGAGGATCACCACGCGTGTGAGTCGCGTGAACAGGTCCTGGACAGATTTTCGTGCATTATTTTCTTTTCATCCAATTTTATGAGTCTCCAAGGTTTGGTAGTGCCAAGAATCATCTCCTATCTTGATTTACATATCTTTCTTATTGCTTTTGTTTTAATTACTTACCTTGTTTTAGGATTAATGATTTAATGCTTTCATTATGAATAAAAGAACTTCCGCCAGGCCATTACACGTCAATTGGTTGTCTTCTTGCACTAACATTGTTTCATGTAGCTTGGAAAACGAAGTCAAAAGAGATGCTAGAAGCTTAAAGTGTGGAAATGAAGGAATGCTTACTTGGTTGTAAACCTCTTATCCCTTCTACTTTTTATGCCTCGTTTTTCAATTCTAAAGTGTGAAATTTAATTGTTATACGTGTTCCTAGCATACTTGATAAACACATGCTATTTTGCACCCACAAAATGCTATATTGTTGATACCCCACACCCCCGGAAACACTTCTAAAGTGTGGAAAGGGTTTGATTGATTTTGAATGGTTGTGCTCCTTTGTTCCACTTGATCCTCAAGGAAACATCGAGGACGATGTTCGTTTTAAAGTGTGGAAAGGATGCACCTTGTGCTTATAATGTCTTGTTTGCTTGATTGATTTATTGGTCTTGTCTTATGGGTGTGTTTTATCTTTGGAGAGTGTGTCATTGTTCACATTATCTAGGGAGAATGTTAATCATATGCCAAAAATAAAAAAAAAATTCTCTTTGAATATCCATGGGAAGTACCCCTTCTTTGACCAAATGAGCTTTAAATTCTTGAATGCTTGCATGATATTCACCTCTTATTTTCCTTAGACCTTAGTCAATGATCTCTCGAAGTGGGAGTGTGCACCCCTTAATTTTAGAAAGATAAATGAAAGCGAAGCCCGGAATTGAACTAATTTTGGTAAGGCATGGGGCAAAAGGTGAGCCTAAGTGAGCTTAGAGTGAAAAATCCCTAATCCCTAGAAAAAGGCATGAGGGGTTGATATATGGTGAAAAAAAAAAGGCAAAGGTCACTCCTAGAGATAAAAGCAGAGGTGAGCCATCTAGTCTGGATACGTAGTAACCATTGCACCGTCTTCGAAAAAGCATGGAGATCCATGTGAAGTCGGTTACCCCGAAGAGATCCTGAAAGATGAGAAAAATAGAGAGGAGGTGAGCCACTTCGCTAGGATTCAGGCACCCATTGCACTGTCTTCGAAAAAGCATGGAGCTCCATGTGAAGTCGGGTCGCCTGATGACGTTATCCTAGGAAGTGAGAAAATAGAGTGATCGCCCAAGCCATGGCGATGAGCGGTCCATGTCCCTACCCTCATTTATTTTACTCGTTGGGCTTTGACGTTTAAGTTGAAAAGTGTTGGTTGAGGTGTGCACATCGTTCCCACTAGGGGCTCGGCTTGAAGGCCTTTGTAAAATTTGAGGTGAATCTAATTTGGATTGCATGCTTGGTTGAATGAAGGGTGTGTGACACCCCAACTTTTTCACAAGTCGAGATAGCTAAACTTTAACGCAAAAGCTGCCTATCTCAACTATCAAACATACATAGCGGAAGCGATTAAGACCTAAAGGGGTATCATGCCACATCTAGGTAAGAAAGCACGGCCTAGATGCACAGGCTAACCAAAAACTGAACCAACTGTATAGATATAATCCTCAAGTAATGTCAAAACATCGAAAGCTAAACAAGAGTACATATAGTCTCATATTGGCACACAGGCCCAAAACATGAGTCTAAAACAACAAAACTATGTCTAAGCTACCCCAAACAGGTAAGCTCTAGCGCGCTCTCGCTTAGACTTATTGCATACCTGGAAAACATACAAGAAACCATTAGCAAAAGATTGCTAAGCAACCACCACTCACACCCGCAAGGAGATATAGATATATAATAAGTTGTAAATAGGTTTACACACCCATATAGAATATAAACACCAACGAACTGTTCAATACTTGAAATCGGATACTCAACAATAACATGCTGAATAAAGGATAAACCAAGACTTCTCAACAATACAAATACTCAACATACTTGCACAAGGCAACAAGATATCAACAGAATATCAACCGAATCAAGAATACAATAGAATACTCAAAGAAACAATCAACAAGAATATATCCAAAAATAACCAACAACAACGAGGTACGAGATAACACAAGAATCAAGTAAAGAGACCAAACAGACCTCAACCTAAGGATAAGTACTAACCCTTACCCTCCAACCAACATACCAATCCTCATACCAATCACCAAACCCAACTCAGTGCACAGAGGTAAATAATACCTATGATACCCTGATTTTTGTTAAGGAAATTAATTTAGATGAGGCATATGACAGAGCTGCTAGTCATTGCCTGGCACAGCAGCGTCAGAGGAGGATATGAAGAGCCGGAATTCTACTTTATTTGAATAGGGTAATAGTCAAGTTACGGGGACGTAACTTCTCTTTTAAGGAGGGCAGGTTTTAACACCTCACTCCGTATCATTGTGTTGAAATAGCATGTTAGATTTTTAAGTAAGATCGCTTCGAGGGCGAAGCTTTCTTTTAAGGAGGATAGATTGTGATACCCTGATTTTTGTTAAGGAAATTAATTATTTAATTGGGAATAGCATTAATCTTTTGAGCATAAAAGAATAAGATTTAGCTTTCGCTTTTATAGTGATTTGAACACTAAACCCTCCCCTACAATTCTAAGTTCTATACCACCAAGCTATCACAATTCTTAGTTCCCTTAGTCCATTTGAACCCTTATTCTCATTGTGATCATCATCATCATTATTATTATTATCATTATTATTATTATTATTATTATTATTATTATTATTATTATTATTATTATTCATCCACGGCAAAACACTTATATGGTAATTATGTTAGTAATTCATTAATACATGGTATTACTTGCATGCATATATACGGAATATATTTATTTATATATTAAATAAATTTGAGTACAAATAAATAATGCTTTTGATTTCAATACTTCTAAGTGTAATATTTTACTTATATGTATATATGTATATAGCTATAAATTGTATGATATTGACTTTGATAATATATATACGTATATATTATGTGGACCATATATTTGTATGCTAATTATGTTAGTATATGTATACATATGTGGTTAACCAAGAGTGGTCAGTATTTATTTAAGGTTATATTATATATTTTACATATATTATATCAAATAAGATAATTAAGAATTATTTGATTGAGATTTTGATTGGAAGTTACAAGTTTATAATTGATCAAATTCTCCTATTTTCATTAAAATCTAATGATGATGATTGGGATAAGTTGACTTCTTCATTCTTTTCTTTTCTTCCTCTTTGGCCGGTTATCACAGATAGGAAAAAAAAATTCTCTTCTCTTTTCTTCTAGAGTTGAAATCTTTCTTCCAAAGCCAAAGGGAAACCTTGTCAATTGAAGGTTTTAAGGGGAAAGTGAAGGAATTGCTTTCAAGTAAGTGGTTATGTCTTCCATTACTTTGCCTTTTTTTTTTATAAATGAAAAAAAAAACATATGAACTTTGGACGGTTTATGATTATAAGAATGTTTTAACTTTCTTGTATGATTCTTTGAAATTATGAGTTGTGATTTTGTACTCAATTTCTTTTGTATAAAATGCATAATAAAAAAATATATATTCATTTTCCTTATATTTATATAAATTGGGTGTATATAAAAAAATAATAATTAATAGTAGAGTTAAAGAAATATCAAATCTTTAGATTGTTATGTACCTACAGTATTCGGATTGTAGGTTTGCATAAAAAAAAAAAAAATATATATATATATATATATATATATATATATATATATATAAATATAACTGTACAATTTCATACATATATAATGTTTTAATTAATTTAAATTTATATAAAAGTTTTGTACGTAGTATAATATTTAAACATGGGTAATTTGCATTTACTAGCTAAATCTATTTTTTTTTTAGAAAATATATGTATGTGTAATTTGTGCAGTGTATTGATATCTATAAATAATAATATATGCTTTACATGTGTGATGTTCGTACATATGAATATATTTAGTAGCAAATCAATTCTTACAATTTATACAACTACCGTACGTAATTATGTTTTATTTTAATTTTTATAATAGTTAAATATGATTAATATGGAACAAGTGTCTGCTCTTTATTTTAAAAGAGGGAAACTTTATCTTGCATTGTGCATGAAGTATAAATTCTCAAGTGTTGAATGAGGTTGCTGTAATGATCAATCTTTTCTCTATGGTATGTAAGTTGGAAGAATTTGATTTTGGAAGTTTATCAATTGGAGTTGTTAAAGGTGATCTTGAGCACATGAACTTCTTAATTAAATTGTTGAGATCTAAAAGCTAAGCTTGAATTGATGAAATTAATTTATGTAAGCTTATAGAAGATATGATATGATCATGTGAAGTATTTAGTTGGATACTAAATACTAGGACAGTAATTGTTCTGTTTAAATTTTGGAGTGGTTATATGAATTTACCACTAGAACAATAATTGTCCTGTTTAAATTTTAGAGTGGTTATATGAATTTACCACTAGGGCATTATTTGTCCTGTTTAAATTTTGGAGTGGTTATATGAATTTACCACTAGGGCATTATTTGTCATGTTTAGTTGTGAAGTGGTTATATGAATTTACCACTAGGGTCGTCTATGTACCCTGTTTTGGGAGGAGCCAGTAGAAACATATCATGGCTACCTTGGGCTTAGAACTTCTCGGTGAGGCTTGGAATCCTCATTCGGGGGTGTGCACACTTATGGTTTGGGTCCAGATTCCACTGGAATGGGAATTTGTGGAGTGTTCAGCGTGGAGCTGTTCACTAGGGCCTAAGTACAAAGGACCCTGTCCCATTTATATGTTGATGTTCTTCCATAATCTTTTAACTTGTTAGAAAGTAAATTTAATATTGCTAAGGTACAATTTTGGTATATGGAGATTTATTGTTGATGAAACAAGAGGTGTATTGTAACTTGTAAGTAACTTTTAAAGAATATTCGTTTTGAAAAACATGTACCTTATTTTATTTAATGTATGTTTTGGGCAAAGTACACCCTTACTTAGCAAGTGTTGCTAATATTTTTGTTATTTGTGTTATTTTCCTTCTATGATTTAGCAGGAATGGATTGAAGAATTGATATGGATGAGAGAGTTAGCACGATTTGAAAGTCTGGTGTAATAGTTGGTTTTTATCTATTATGGACTTAAATATAATTGAATAAGGGGTGATGTTTTCCATAAAGATTTATTTTTGGATGGAGATTTTACTTTAATTTTGTTTTGTGGTTTAGCCTTAGCACTTAGGTTCATTAGTTGCCTAAGTGTGGCGGTAATACCCTCAATAAAGTTTGTAAAGCTTCTGTATTTCAAATTATGTCTTAATGTTTACTTAATTAATTGGTGAAAATAAGGAAAAAAAATAGGCCGTTTTTGGGGGTGTTACAATACCCGAATCATAAAGGCAAATGGTGCCCAAATACACGAAGGCAATTCGTGCCCGAATACATAGAGGCAAATATTCCTCAACTACCGAAGTGGCAAATAGTGCCGATATGCACAAATGGCAAATAATGCTCATATACTCAAATGGCAAATGGTGCCCATATACACAAACGGCAAATAAAGCCTCAAGAATACACAAAGATACTCAAAGATTCATCAACCATATCCAACCTCAACTTCAGCCCAAAACAACCACTCAGAGTGTTCATCTCAGTTATGAACACAAACCAACTCCCAGGTAATATAATCAAGGATTCACCAAAGCAAGAGATTCAAAAGATGGACCAAGAGGTAGGAATAAATACTCCAAAGACATGGTAAAATACCCAACAAAATACTCCAACAAAGTTCAGAACAAAAGGGAAACAACCAAACAAACAGATCACAGAATAGGTTACTGGAACCAGAATGCCAGCAGACCAGACGGAAGACCCGCGGGTCCCCTAGCTCCGCCGCACTCCTCCGCAAGAAGGAGGCGGACCACTCTGGCGGAAGACCCTCCTCCGCCACCCTCCACCGCTACACTCTTGCGGAAGACACTAACGGGGCACATTATTCCGTTGAGTTCCTCCGTAAGTGTGATCCAACCCCTCCCAGAACAGATCAGACAGAATACGAAATGTTCAGACCAGAATACAAAATAGGATTACATTGCTCAGATTACAACTCCCAGAAGCCAAATAAACAAGGAATCCATACCAACAAATATCCATAAACATCAATACACAAAGGATCAAGAACACAAGTTCATAATCCATCAAGAATGATTTCACAGACAATAAAGAATAGGCAAAGCAGCAAAGAAATACTCAGGATTCCAATACACCAAATAATATCATAGATTGAGAGTGTGAAAATAGATTTTGGTGGACATAGTGGTTACCTCTTGAAGCACACTCCACCCAAGAACTCTCAAACTTCTTCAAAAAGCTTCACCTCCACCTTGATCATCTTTTCCCAAAAGATCCCCAAAAGAACAACATAAGAACTTGTATAAAGATTATGAAAACTACATGATGCAAGGCATACTCTTAGAGATAGATACTTACCCAAACCCCAACAATCCTAAAAGAGCAATCTTGACTTGAATATTGAAGATGAAATGAAGGCCAAACTTTGAAGGAGAAGAAGATGAAAATGGCGTGAATGAGTAGGGAAGAGAGAGAGTGAAAACCTCTAGAAAATGCTAAGTCTTGAATATATATACCATAATACATATATACATATATGTATATGTTAGGGTAGAAGATTTAATAAGGAATGGGCTTAGCTCTTTATATATAACAATTCTATGTACAAGAATAATTATTGGGCCAAAAGATTCATCTCTTAAATAGATAAATGCATAGAGTAAGAAGGAAGCCCATAATATTAGGAATTAAATGTCTTAGAGACAATATATATATATATATATATATATATATATATATATATATATATATATACACTAGTATAAGGAATTGGGCCATTATAAAAATACTCTTACTCATAAGAATTGTAAGGATCCAAATTGGAATAAATCCCTTACAAGAATTAAATCAAGAATTGGGCCTTTGATTAAAATAATTAATTCGGGTTCAAGAAATATATATATATATATATCTATATATGAAATTGGAAGGACTAGCCCAATTAAATTAAATAAATTGCCCGGTGGAAACAATTACCGGTCTCAAGGCTTGAACGAATTTACGGGGTGTTACAGGGTGTGTGCGTTGCATTGTCCAAATGAGACCATAGGGGTTTTGCTTCGTTTGTATATTCTTAGAGTGTATGGCATGTGGTTACCATTCTGTGTAGATAATGTGCAGAATTTCACCCACTCCGTTGTTACACCCTAGAGTTGATAGACTGATTAATTGATTGAGTAACACAGCTACCTTTGGCACTTAAATGATTAGCGTTTAATTGTGAATTGCTTGAGGACAAGCAAAGTTAAAGTGTGGAAAATTTGATAAGTGCCAAAAGTAGCCATATTTTAGGGGTCATTTAGGTGTGAAATATGCTATAATAGATATCCATTAGGCCTAGAAACATGCTAAGATTGGGTAATTTCATTGCATATAGGTCTAGGGACTAATCTTGTGTGTTTCAATATAATTTGCACAATTCTTGCACTTCGTAGGGCATTCCGGCGACACTTCAGTAAAACGGACGTAACCGGAGCTAAGAATGTCTGAATGAGGCGAAGCAGGTGGCTATGGAACTGTATCATCGAGAGCTACAACATAGAAGAAGACAAAAGAAGCAAACTTCACCACGCACGCTCACACGCGTGTGAGCGGCGTGGTTGCTTACTGGATTGCTCCCACGCACGCTCACACGCGTGTGAGCCGCGTGGACGCGACACAGCGCGGAAATTATTAGGGCGAGATTTTGGAGGCTATATATATGGCCTTTATAGGTTTTCCCAAGCAGTTCTCAGCAGCCCCAAGTTCCTTTAGATTAGTTTTCTTAGGGTTTTCTCCCCTTTGGGGGAAATCCTTTTTCTTTTCTTTAGAGTAGATTAGATAGATAGATTTTCCACAGATTGAAGAAGCAAGATGAAGGATGAAAGGAAGATGGAGTAGATCCATAGATCTCTAGGTATATTGCTAAAACTTTTATTCCTTAAAGATTGCAACTTTAATCTATTGATTTGTTTCTTTTGTTGATTTAATGCTTTCTATGTTAGAGTAGAGTAGTTTGGGTGTGTGTGCCCTTGTTAATCTATGGATTGATGCTTATATTTTATCTTATGATCTTGTGATTTGTGGGAGTATGATTGATGATTGTATGGATGATGTTCTTCAATCCTCGCTTCTATTTCCGGCCGGGGTAGATAGTGAACCGAGTGGAAGTGGGAGAGTGCGCGATAGCGGTCTCTCACGAGCCCAACTCATCTATATCTCCGCTCTTAATCCGAAAGGATGAGATCCGAGAGGAGTGGTAGGCAAGGTGTTCGATAAAATGCCTCAACCGAATGAGGATTGAGAGTCTGAGTGTGACGCCACTCGGTACCAATACCGTGACTCCCTAGATCAATCCCGAAACCCAATTCCAAGCTACCTACGATAATCAATCCTTTGGCTTAGCATTGGCATGCACCCCTTCCTTTTACCTTTTGTATTTTCTATCCCTTTTTACCTTTATCCAACCAACCATGAACAAACCTTCTCCATATGATTCTTGTATGGCATGTGGTTACCATTGTGTGTAGATAATGCGAAGGATTTCACCCACTCCGTTGGCTACACCCTAGGGTTAATAGACCGGTTAATTGATTAAGTAACATAGCTAGCTTTTGCACTTAAATGATTAGTGTTTAATTGTGAATTGCTTCAGGACAAGCAAAGTTAAAGTGTGGAAAATTTGATAAGTGCCAAAAGTAGCCGTATTTTAGGGGTCATTTAGGTGTGAAATATGCTATGTTAGATGTCCATTAGGCCTAAAAATATACTAAGATAGGGTAATTTCATTGCATATAGGTCTAGGGACTTATCATGTGTGTTTCAATATAATTTGCACAAATCTTACACTTTGCAGGGCATTCCGGCGATACTTCAGTAAAACAGACGTAACCGGAGCTAGGAATGTCCGACTGAGGCGAGGCAGGTGGCTATGGAACCGTATCGTCGAGAGCTACAACATAAAAGAAGACAGTAGAAGCAAACTTCACCACGCACGCTCACACGCGTGTGAGCACGCGTGGTGAAGTACTGGATTGCTCCCACGCACGCTCACACGCGTGTGAGCGCGCGTGGACGCGACACAGCGCGGAAATAATTAGGGTGAGATTTTGAGGCTATATATAAGGCCCTTATAGGTTTTTTAGAGCAGTTCCAGCAGCCATAGAATAATTTTAGATTAGGTCTCTTAGGGTTTTTCTCCCCTTTTGGGGGAAATTCCTCTTCTCCTAGATTAGATTAGCTTCAAGGGCAAGGATGAAGATTGGAATTTCAAGGAAAAATTGTAAAAGACTCCCCTCTTGAGGGTGGTAACTATTCTATCCAACTCTTAATCTAATATTTGCTTCTTTGAGATTTCATATCTTTTTCTTGTTTCTTTAGAATGTTAGAGTAGATTAGAAAGGGGATTGTTGGCCCCGAGGTTAATCTATGTGGATGTTTGATATAAATTGCTAGATTAAATGTGAGCTTTTTGATTGTTGGATGATGAACTTGTGTGGATGATGTTCATAATGCTTTGTGCCTAAGTGTGCCCACATTAGGTAGCAAACCCAAAGGAAGTGAGTGTGTGCGCGATAGCGGCCACTCACGAGTCTAACTCACCCACATCTCCGCCCTTAGTCCGAAAGGACGAGGTCCGAGAGGAGTGGTAGACAAGGTGTTCGATGAAATGCCCCAACCGAATGAGGATGTGGGAGTCCAAGTGTGACGCCACTTGGTGATGTGCCACGAACTCCCTAGTCTATTCCACATCTCTAGCTCACGAAACCATACAAAGATAGTCCACATAGAGAAGCCTAAGGCCCCGATCTCCGTCTTTCCATTTATTTTTATCACAACCAACACAACCTTTCAAACCTTCTTACAAATGACATCCAACCTTAGCAAATCCCGTAACTCTTTCTTTTCAATCTCTTAAATGCCAACACACTAATTCGTTCCCATTCGCCATCCTTGAGAGACACAACACTCGGGGAGTCTTGACTCTTCGTTTTACCACCTTCACATTCACTCCCACAACAACATCAATGTGCAGCTTAGCTAACCCTAGTCAGCTGAGATATATATATATATATATATATATATATATATATATATATATGAATATGTTGGGTGGTAGTCGTTGTAAAGCAAAGTTCCCTTTTAGCCTGTGCACCTAGAGTGGAGTTTGTCAAGGGATGATAGAATTCACTCTAGGTGTGGCGGTAACCACTCCGGATGTACGGTAAGCCGAGCCGGGGTGTTACAAGTTGGTATCAAAGCCCTAGGTTAAAGTCCTAGGATGTTAAGAAGTTGACTTTAAGAGCCCTAGTTTCGAGTCAGCCTAAGTTTCTTAAGACTGACCTAAGTCGCTAATTTAGCTTAGTTTAAGTACAAGCTTTTGGAACAGAGCTGGAACTAAGACCAGACAGCATCAAAAGGGGGTACCTCATTTTTACCTTACAGAATCTCTTGATTCTGGTTGTTGAATGATTTGATCAGTATTTGTGATTTCTTACATGTGTTAATCATTGCTTATGATTATTGTGAGTAAGTTTGATAGTATAATGCATTACTAATTGTTATGCTATAACTAAGACACCTGCTTGGTGGGTATAACGAAGTGAATACTGGACATTGCTGAATAGAACTTGAGTAGCTGCTATACTAACTGTTTAGCTAGTTAACTTCTTAAGAACTTTTATACTTCGGGCGCTAATTCGAAACTGTCGTCTAGTGAACATGCCACCTAGACAAGGTGCACCTGTTGGTAATAACAACGATATCTCAGCGATGGATCGCATAGCCCTGGCAATGGAGCAAATGGTTGAGTTCATGATGGCTCAGCAAGCCCAGAACCAAAATCAAGGACAACCCCGGGTTGATTTTGCTAAAGCCGTAGCAAGTAGACAACCGCCGTATTATGCGGGAGAAAAAGATCTAGTAATCTTGGAAGAGTGGATCCGAACGTTTGATAAGTTGCTTAATGCAGTAAATTGTCCTGCGGATCAGCGAGTACCCTCCGCAGTTTATTACCTGACAAAAGCCGCAGACAACTGGTGGGCAACAGTTAGACCCGACCTCCTGCAAGACCCAGGCTTTGGCTGGGAGGAATTCAAAGTAGAACTAAGAGGACAATTCTACACTGAGCGAATCAAAGGAATCAAGTGCAAGGAATTCCTACGACTGAAGCAAAAAGGAGCAACCGTCCAAGACTACCATGACAAGTACGTGGAACTGATGATGTTTGCTCAAGAGATCGTGCCCGACGAGGCGAGTAAGGCAAGGAGGTTTGTTCGTGGATTGGACTGGGAGGTGAGAGGGGCGATTGCACCATTCCTGTGCTCTATTCTTAAGGAGGCGTACGATAGGGCATCAGATCATTATCAAGTATACTTAGACCAACAAGAAGTCTACGGCAGAAACAAAAGGAAAGCTTATGATAACCAAAGAAAATTCAGGTTGGAAAATAAGAAATCTAACCAGGGTGAATCTAACCCAAAGCAAGGAGAAAAGAGGGGAGGAACAAATCAGGGGAAACATTCTGTTTGCTGGAAATGTGGAAAGGATCATCCCGGAGTAAATTGTCAAGGAATGAAGATTAAGTGCTACAAGTGTGGTCTCACAGGACACAAGTACTATGAGTGTCGAACCAAGGTAGAAAATTTCTGGAACCACTCACAAAATACAAGTCCAAGAGGAGGATTTAATGGGAGCACCGGCCAGAAACCCGCAGAAGCAAGAAATAAGGGAGTTAACTTTCAACCAGTAAATCGGGGGAGGCCAGCAAACGCCTCTTCCGGTCCCAACCACAAAGGAAATTCACCTATGGGAAAAGCAACACGGAGAACCAAGGCAAGATTTACGTCGTCAATAGCACTCAAGCTCAGGCTAGCGACGTCGTAACCGGTACACTTCTCATAAACTCAGTGTCTGGTTTAGTATTATTTGATACGGGGGCTACAAATTCATTTATATCATCTACGTTTGCTGATAGATTGAAGTTAAGACCTACTATTAGATTAGATTTAAACGTAAAAGTTGCCTCGGGAATAGTAGTAGCCTGTAAGGATGGTTATGACAATGTTTCAATAGAAATAGCTGGATTTAACTATCCCAGAGACCTCATTCGTTTTGATCTAGAGGGCATTGATGTGGTACTTGGGATGGATTGCTTGGATAGGCATAAAGCTCAGATAGTGTGTAATGAGCGAAAGATTGTCCTACGAGGACCAAAGGGGAAGAGAATATCATATCGAGGAATTGAAAAACCACCCGAACCAAAGTTAATGACAATGCAGGAATTGAGGAAGTATGCTCGCAAGGGATGTGAGGTATATCTCTGTTTGGTGCAAGATGCTGAGATAGGAGAACCTGAGATTAACCGAATCCCAGTTGTGTGTGAATTTCCTGACGTGTTTCCAGATGACCTCACGGAAATACCGCCGAAGAGGGAAGTGGAATTTACTATCAATCTCGTACTAGGAACCTCACCTGTAACCCCTCATCTATTCCGATAAGTCTAGGGTTCGAAAAATATATTTTTAGGCTATGAAATTCATGAGATGATCTCTCGATACTTCAAGAGGATTTTTATAAGTAAGAATAGTTATTAATAAGCTACGATCATACGTGCCGGTCACGAACCGTAAAATTTTTAAGGATGTGTATATAGTTCGAATTTCCCTAGGAAATGGATTATTAAGCATGATACGATTAAGCATGAACTTTCTATTTAGTTCAGTTAAAATAAGACGAACTGTAAGAGTGAAATTTATTACGAACCTTCGTACCACTGTATTTCGCGAGATACCGGAAAATTGTCCGATTTTAGTGGTTAATGACGGGATTATTTTTAGAATAATTTTGGTATTAAAATTTTCCCAAATTAAATTATATTCCTCCGAACTTTTATCTGATTTAACCCCTAACTGTCCAAGGCAAGTCTTGTTCTCTAAGATTCACCATACTTACCATGGGGTTGTGACAAGTGTCACAATTATTTACCATATGGTAATAAATAATTAATTAAATGGGAAGAGTATGGGATAAGCTAGCTAAGAAAATTGATCTCCAAGTTTCCCCATTCCCTACCCTTGGCCGAAATTTTAGAGGAGAAAGAGAAGGGGGAAAATTCATCTTCATCTTGTGTTCAAAGAAACTCCATAGCCATTTTCCTTCACAAGTGCTTCCATACTAGGTAAAACTTTAATTTTATTCGGTTAAAATGGCTAGAATCCTTTCTTAGAACTTAATTTTAAGCTAAGAATTTTTGAAAATGTTGTTGTTATGATGATCATTATTTAGGATCTTCGGTGGAAAGTTGAAGAAAAGGATCACAACATTTTCTACGGTATTAAAAACCACTTGAGAGGTAAGGAATCCCTTAAGTCGGTTTAGTCACTTGAAAATGGACAATTGCTAATGAAATTATGAGACTAAGGGTTTTATGTGGAAAATTATGTGTTAAGCTTGAGGATTTCTTAGTTAGCTCATGAGACTACTCCTTGAATTTTGGTAATTTTTGTGTACATGTTCATAGTTAATATATGCATGTATATGTCATATTTATGTCCATATAGGCTTATACTTATGAAAATATTGGAAAATCAAGCCATTACCTCGCGATTTTTGCTGCTAAAAACTGGCAGAATTTCATGGACGCAACCCTGGACGCGCGTCCACTGCGCGTCCGTTGGGCGTCCAGTAGACGGAACCAAGGCTGAACGGCCGGACGCAGCACGGACGCGTGCGTCCTTCGTGCGTCCGGTGGTGCGGACTTCGGCGTGACCACGATGCGCGGATCGGTTTTCGACTGAATTTTCTTCCGAAATTTTTGCTCTTGCATGATATGATGTTTGAAGGGCCTACGTGCAATCGAGTTCAATTTTTGAAAGAACAAACATTGTTTTGGAAGTTATGTACATCAATTTGGTAGAAAAATCTTGTTTTTAAGGAACAAGTGTAATCCTTGTCACTTGAGAAATTTGTGTTGAAAAGTCATTGACAAATATGAATATTTTGGAGATATATCTTGAAAGAAATAGTCGTTTTGAGACACTATGTGAAAAATTACTATTTAAATCCAGGAAAGAAAGAATGTTTTGAAAACCTTAGTTTCTGGATAAGTTGTGGAGGACTTGATTAACCCACGGGAGGGCTTAATTGAAATTGCCATAGCCCAGCGGTTGCTGAGATGATTGACCTGCGGGAGGCTTGAGTGCCGTGGCCCGAGGTTGTTGAGATGATTGACCTGCGGGAAGCTTGAGTGTCGTGGCCCGAGGTTGTTGAGATGATTGACCTGCGGGAGGCTTGAGTGTCGTGGCCCGAGGTTGTTGAGATGATTGACCTGCGGGAGGCTTGAGTGCCGTGGCCCGAGGTTGCTGAGATGATCGACCTGCGGGAGGCTCTAATGTCGTGGCCCGAGGTTGTTGAGATGATTGACCTGCGGGAGGCTTGAGTGTCGTGGCCCGAGGTTGCTGAGATGATCGACCTGCGGGAGGCTCTAGTGCCGTGGCCCGAGGTTGTTGAGATGATTAACCTGCGGGAGGCTTGAGTGTCGTGGCCCAAGGTTGTTGAGATGATTGACCTGCGGGAGGCTTGAGTGCCGTGGCCCAAGGTTGCTGAGATGATTGACCTGCGGGAGGCTTGAGTGCTGTGGCCCGAGGTTGCTGAGATGATTGACCTGCGGGAGGCTTGAGTGTCGTGGCCCGAGGTTGTTGAGATGATTGACCTACGGGAGGCTTGAATGCCGTGGCCCGAGGTTATTGAAAGAAAGTTAAGAAAACACTCCAAAAAGACCTCACACTTACCAGGGGGAAACTAAGGGAATTCGAACTATGAAAATTTAGTTACTCCGTAACTATACTAAAGAGTAAAATGTCACGAACTTTGAGCACTGAAGTGTGTTGCTGAACTCTCGTTGAGATAACAATGATGAAAATTCCTGGAAATGAAAAATACTATATGTTGATTTAACTTGTATACTCTACTATATTTTTACTGTTGATAATCTGGTTGCAGGAAGATTTTCAACTCATGGGTAAAGCTTACAGCTTTCAAATTATTATATTTTCGAAACCTTTGTTTACTTTTGAGTGACAATGGATTTCCTTACATAGCCGTCGTGCTAACTACACTTCATTGTGTCACTTATCAAATGCAGTCTAGCGTGGGTTCCTGCAGCCCAGGGAACTCTGGTGGTTCATCAGAGTTCATGTTCCCTATAATAGACTATGATGATTATGTACAGTACCTAGCGGGCGACGACTCGTATACTCCCGGCTTCGCTCCTGATCCTCCAGCTCCGGCTTATGCTCCTGATCCTAGTCCAGCTCCTGTTCACCCAGTTGTACCTGTATGTCCTCCTGCTCCCAGTAGTCCTTTGTGTTTCATGGATGTTATTCAGGCGAGTTATGGGTTCTATCCCATCGAGGTTTTAGCGGGGAGTGACCCTCTTGAGTTCGTTGTTCACTACCCTTATCCGTGGGACCCTAGCCCTCCGGATAGTTTCGACGAGTGGATGATGGTAAACACTCCATGCAACTTCCTGGATCATATTACCTGGTTTGAGGGCGAGTGGCACCTTGTTTGGGGAACGTATACCGGCCCAGTGTACCGCCCACTAGAGTAGGTTGTGTCTCAGGGAAGGAGTTAAAGCTGACCTTTTTATGTACATATCTTTTTGTAGCCATGGTAGTCCCAAGATGGCTAGTAAGGTCGGGAATAGCCCAAACTCTTGTCTTGTGGGCCGTAAGAAACTCTTGTACATATTTGTAGCTAGTATAGCTACCCTTTTGCTGCTATATATATATATATATATATATATATATATATATATGAAGTTATGATGGGTTATGACGATATGAAACAGTTTCCTTGTCTTCAGCCTGTGCATCTAGAGTGAACTCTATCTGGATCTGATTGGGTTCAGTCTAGGTGTGGCGGTAACTACTCCGGATGTACGGTATAGCCGAGCCGGGGTGTTACATCACCTATCTCGAAAGCGCCTTATCGAATGGCACCCAAAGAGATGGAGGAGTTGAAGGCACAATTGGCGGAACTATTGGAGAAGGGATTCATCAGACCAAGTGTATCACCTTGGGGCGCACCGGTATTGTTTGTGAAAAAGAAAGATGGAAGCCTTAGACTGTGCATCGATTATAGAGAACTCAATCGAGTCACAGTATAGAACAAGTACCCACTGCCCAGGATCGACGATCTGTTTGATCAATTAAGGAGAGCTGGTGTATTTTCAAAGATTGATTTACGTTCAGGGTATCACCAAGTACGAGTCGCGAAGCAGGACAATTCCAAAACGGCATTCCGGACTAGATATGGGCACTACGAATTCACAGTCATGCCGTTCGGAGTGACTAATGCACCAGGAACTTTTATGGACCTGATGACCAGGATTTTTCTTCCGTATCTGGATAAGTTCATCGTTGTCTTTATAGACGACATTCTGGTTTACTCAAAGACACCGGAGGAGCACGAAGAACATCTTAGAACGGTGTTACAGATGCTGAGAGAAAAGAAATTTTTCGCAAAATTGTCAAAATGCGAATTTTGGAAGGATGAAGTAGCATTTCTTGGTCACATAATCACCAAGGAAGGAATAGCAGTGGACCCGACTAAAATACAGGCGGTAACTGAATGGGAAGCACCCAAATCGATCACCGAAATCCGAAGTTTCTTAGGTTTGGCAGGTTATTACCGAAGATTTTCCAGGACTTCTCGAAGATAGCAAAGCCGTTGACAAATCTACTCAAAAAGACTACCAAATATAGTTGGAATAAAGAATGCGAGCAGGCATTCCAAGAACTTAAGAAGAGGTTAACAACTGCCCCAGTGTTGACCTTACCTGTCGGA
Source organism: Ipomoea triloba (assembly GCF_003576645.1). Taxonomy (NCBI): domain Eukaryota; kingdom Viridiplantae; phylum Streptophyta; class Magnoliopsida; order Solanales; family Convolvulaceae; genus Ipomoea; species Ipomoea triloba. The sequence goes on along the minus strand of NC_044921.1, from coordinate 1,534,596 downwards.
ACAGATGGCTATGAGTTGTACACAGATGCGTCTTACAAAGGGCTTGGATGTGTCTTGATGCAAGATGGAAGGGTAATAGCCTATGTGTAACACCCCAATTTTCACCACTTGGATTTATTACAAAATCCCTAATAATACAATACATTGCGGAAGCGTCTAACCAGCAGAAAACCGGGTGCTACCGCCACACCTAGAGTGAATTCTATCACCTTTTTGACAAACTCCACTCTAAGTGCACAGGCTAAACTTACAACATTAACAACAATCCTTGTCTACATCAAAGAGTAGACCCCAACCTGCACTTCCATCCTATTTAGAGCTCATCGGCTACAGGAGTCCACACTAAACTGCATCTGATAAGAACACATTGAAGTGCAGTTAGCGCGATGGCTAAGTAAGGATATCCGTTGTCACTTAAAAGTAGACAAAGGTTTGAAAACACGCATAAAAGAATTTTGGTAACTTGTACCCAATTGATGAGATTTCACCTGCAAATAAGTTAACAATAAAGACTTTGCATAAAAAAAGAGTTTAGTGAAGCAACATCCACCTGTCTCGTAAGACAAAATCATTTCTTTCTCAGCTTTAAAACTTCCTTAGCTTCATAAGGAAATTCTCATCACTTTTCACTTTTCAAAGAGAGATCACCCACAACCTTTGGGTATTTTCACTTTTCACCATCTCTTTTCCGTAGCTACAGCGTAACTACATTCATATTTCGAAATCCACTTGGTCCTAGATAGAAAGTGTGAAGCCTCTTGAGTATTCTTTCTCCACTTTTGACTGACCACTTGGATCGTTCAACTCGGGTTCAGTGGTCATCGCCCGGTCTAATACTGATCCCCTGGACTTATAGGAGCGTTAGAATGATTCCTAGCTAGCCTCACTAGGTTCATAAGAACGAATCCTACCCGAAAATAGAGTTACTATACTTAAGTGTGCACACCCCCGCAGGAGACCCTTTTCCTTCCGGGTGATATAGTACTCGGCGAATAGACTTCGCCCACAACAGTATGAACTGGTCACACAATAACATAACCACCATATGAGAAAGGCACTTTAAGCTCTTTATCCCGTAGGCTACAAGACAAGGTCCTTCACCACTTTTACTAGAACGAAGGGTTTGAAAACATTTTCCTTCCTTCAGTTTTCTTGCTCAAATCATTTCTTTTGGACATATTTCGCAATTGAGTCCAATATTTAAAATTGGCTACCTCATTAGCCCCTGAAGGATTTTCAAAATACTTTCAGTGCCCGCAGGCTTTTCAAACACCATTTTCTCATCATTCTCACGTAGAGTGCCCACTCAGTAAAAGTGGTATTTTTCCCTCAAAAAAAATAAGGTCTTGACAACATGTATAGCATACGTCCTTCAACGTAAGTTTTCATAAACATTTTACTTGCCCAAAGGCTTTTCAAGCATAGCTCGAGTACGAGCAAAAATTGGAAGAAAACACAGCTAAACACAAGCTGGTCACTCATCGGATACTTATATATTCTACTAACACTACATATCTCCATTCCCAATACTTATTCCTTATCATGAACTTCAGTCCATCTTACAATCCAATCATCATCGGTAATCCATAATCATGGTTCCACCATTAACTAATAATAGATAGTTATCCTTGTCACTATCGACATCAACAACTTCCACCATGATCAACACCATTAGATCATAACTTGAGGATATCGCACATCCATAATCGATACTTAGTCACCCATAATCCAACAATTGACCTTAATCACTCTTAAGTGTTAATTATTGTCATTATTAACTACTAACCTTGTAATCCATCATCGACAACAAGTCAACAACATTATAATATCATTATCAAGCCATCGAAAGCATTAACACCATTAACTCACTAACTACCTCACAATTATCATTAACACATCCATAATCATACTAAGCATAATTCAGAAAATTCAGCTTGGCGCAGTCCAAAAGATTGAGCCGGTAAAAATAGTTCCCGAACTCTTTTTCACTTGAAATTTTTATGGTAGAATCCCAACTTATAGTACTTGATGTCCATAAAAAGTTTTGGTCATTTTGGTCCGCGAATAAACACAGAAAATTCCATCTTTGCCCTTGGCAGTGTGCTGTCCGGAATTTTTCTCTCTCTGGACCAGTTTTGGAGAAAAATTCGAAAACCATACTTCCACTACTCCGATCATTATGAAATTTTATATGCGGGTTCTACACTTATAGAACTACATGTCTAAAAAAAATAGGATTAAAATACCTTACCAATATTTCCCAATAAATCTCGGAAGTTACTGCCAGAATCTACCCTGATTTCCTTTCACTATTTTCACAAGTATAAGCCTATATGGACATAAATACAACATATACAAGCATATCCAAGCTATGAACATGTATACAAAAATATTCCCAAAGCTCCAAAAACACCATATTTCAACCAAAATCAATTATCCAAATTCAAGTGACTAATTCCAACTTAAGGGAATTCCTTACCTCAAAGGTTTATTAACACCTTAGGAAGAAATTCTTGGATCTTTCCCCAACTTTCAACTTTCCCCAACCTTACGGATCACAAGAGTTTAAAGTTGATAGACGCCAAAAGTACCTAATTATCTAGAACTAATTAAGTTGATTTCTTGCCAAAACAAAGTCTTGAAGAATGCAATTATGCGTTTTCGTGTTATTTTACTAACAAATTGCAAATGAGTCTTGTGTGGAGTGTTTTGAAGGATTCCCACAGGATTGAAGGCTGAAATCAATCAAAGAGAGCATAAATCGATGAAAAGCAGAACCAATCCACACGGGGACACTCAAAGACCAAACCGGAAACAACAAAATAGACGAAAACGAAAGAACCCACGCCCAAGAGCACCACCACGCGTGTGAGCTGGCGTGGAATCATTCTAGTAAGCGTCCACGCCAATCCACACGCGTGTGAGCAGGCGTGGGCGGGCACCAGAACCCTGCGCGATATTTTAGTATTTAAGGGACATTTCAGCTAGGAGGAAGGGGTATTTTGTCAAATTTTCATTTTCTCATTATAGATTAGGGTTAGATAGGATTAGAGAGTGAAGGAAAAACTCATTGGAGAAGAGAAGAACTTGGATCTCCATAGCTTTGGAGTCCTCTTGGGTAAACTCTTCCATTATAGTTTGATTTCTCTTTGGGGATTCTATCTTGCACTTTTATTTTCCTAAAAGATATTTGCTTTTAGCTTTGATCTTGTAAATATGCTTTTCTTTTTGAACGACATGATGTTCTTAAAGCCTATGAAGGGCTAATCCCTAGGATTGGGGCTAGGGAGGATGGAGAATTTGTGCTTATGATCTAAGAATGTTATGTGAGTTTGATTTCTTTGAAGTTGTTGAAATTGTGTGTATGTCTTTGATGATCTTGTTAGATCGAGGGCCCCGATCTTTCCAAGAGCCTAGGATCATCCCTTTGGCGAGACCTCGCAAAGGGATGTAGCCCACTACCCACATCTCTTGCTCTCAGTCTGAGAATATGAGATCCGGAGGGAACTTATAGACAAAGTGTTTGACAAAATTCCCCAACCGATTGAGGATTGGGAGCCTGAGTGTGACGCCACTCAAGACTATGTTCCAAGCTCCTTCAATCTTATTTCAAAGGAAATCAAATCTCTCCCTTATGCTTTGAGCCAATCTTCTTGACATCCTAGCCCCCATCCGTCTTTTACTCACTTTTACTTTTACAATCTCCTCAATCTTTGCACCCTTACCAATCTTTCTATGTTCACATCTGCGTTATCGAAATAATTTGAGATAGGAAACCGTACATTCTCCAATTTGCCATCCGCGAGAGACACGATACTCGGGGAGTTCATGACTCTTCGTTTTACCACTTCCACACCACCTTCATCCACCTCACCCTAGACAAACAAACGGAGCGAACGATACAAACATTGGAAGATATGCTCAGAGGTTGTGTACTTGACTTTCAGGGTTCATTGGACGAGCAGTTGGATCTAATAGAATTTTCATTTAACAATAGCTATCATACGAGTATAGGAATTGCTCCTTATGAAGCATTGTATGGGCGGAAATGTCGAAGTCCTCTGTGTTGGAGCGACAAAAGTGATGTTGTCATTCTTGGACCTCAGTACTTACAAGAGACTACTGAGGCAATCAAGGTAATTCGAGGGAGGATGAAAGTCGCGCAGGATCGTCAAAAGTCTTATGCCGATTTGAAGCGACGATTCACGGAATATCAAGTTGGAGAGAAGATATTATTGAAAGTCTCACCTACTAAAGGAGTCAAGAGATTTGGGAAGAAGGGAAAGTTGAGTCCTCGTTATATAGGACCTTACGAAATTTTGGAAAGGGTAGGAAATTTAGCCTATCGATTGGCCCTACCGATTGAGCTCGACAGAGTACATAATGTATTTCACGTCTCTCAACTTAAGCGATATGTACCTGATACATCCCATGTATTGGAACCTGAGGAATTAGAAATGGATGATTCGTTGGCATATGAAGAAAGACCAATTCGAGTCTTGGATTCTAAAACCTGAGACACAAGGAGAAAATCAGTCAGAATGATCAAGGTTCAGTGGTCGAACCACAGCCCAGAGGAAGCTACGTGGGAGTTGGAGGACGTTATGGTGGAACGTTATCCTGAACTGTTTAACTCAGGTGCGTAGAGTCGATCTACTCGTTATATACCTAAATTAATTTGTGTGCTAGATTAGGCGTACTAAATGCCGTTATGTGTAAAAGGAAGTAAGTAGTGGTCTACCTTGAAACCTTAAGATGCTAAGAAGGAAGTTTCGGGGACGAAACCATTCTTAAGGAGGGTAGACTGTAACCCTTCACTCATTCCAATAAGTCTAGTGTTCGAAAAAAAAAATTAGGCATTGACATACATGGGTTATGTTCAGTAGACATTTGAAGACGATTTTTCAAGTTAGAATTGTTGATAATAAGCTGCGAACATGCGTGTCGGTCACGAACCGTAAAAATTTTAGGAACATGTGTTCAGTTCAGATTGCCCTAGGAAGTGGACTGTATGCACTATACCATTAACCATGAACTTCCTACTTAGTTAAGTTTAAATTAGATGAACCCATGAGAGTGAAAATTTATTACAACCTTGGTATCGCTGTATTTCGCGATGTATTGAAAATTGTCCGATTTTAGGATTTAATGATAGGATCAAGTTCGGAATAATTTTGGTTTCGAAATCATTCTTAAATAAATTATTTTCTATCGTAACTATATCTGTTTAACCCATAACTGGCAAGCCAAAGATATTTTTCCATGATCTACCACAAGAAATTGACAAGTGTCACTTTAATTAGCCACATACCCTTATTAAAATATTAAAAGAGTAGATTTTATTGGGTTTGTCTTCCATTTCCACCCCTTGGCTGAAATTTTAAGAGAGAAAAGAGGGAGAGGAGAACTTCATCTTCAACCTTGAGCAACAATTTTCATAGCCAAGCTTCTACACAAAGTTGATCATCCTTCGGTAAAATTCTAATTTTATTTGGTTAAAAAGTCTTGATTTCTTCCCTAGAACTTGATTGTAGGTAAAGATTTCTTAAATATGTTGTTATGGTGGTGTATTCTACCTAGGGTTTTTCGGTGAAAATTGGGGATAAAGGTTCAAGACTACTTTTACGGTGATATTACACACTTGTGAGGTAAGGAATCCCTTAAGTCGGTTATTGTCACTTGAAATTAAACAATTGATAAGTTGAATTATGAAATTAGGAGTTCTATGTTGGAATTTATGTGTCAATCTTGAGGAATTCGTACTAAACCTATGTAACCACTCTATGGACTTCGGAATTTGTTGTATACATGTTCGTAGATAATGTATGCATACATAGGTTATATGAATGTTATATTTTGTAAGTATGTACATATATTCACGGTATGAGTGTTTTGTACGTGTATATATATATATATATATATACATTGTGAAGAGGTTATATTATATATATATGGTATATGTGCCGTACGTATATATATAAATGTGGTGAGATGTTATGTTATATATATATATGTTGTATGTTACGTACGTATGAAATGTGATACTGGAAAATTCATGATAGTTACACTTAATTACCACGTTGGATGGTAATTAATGTACTATCAAAGTGTCTTAAGAAAGGAAACTCCTGACATTGGTTAAAGTGTTAACCGGTTTCAAGTATTGGACTTGAGCATAATGTATATCTAAAAATGCTAATTGATTCAAGGAAAGAAAGAAAGAATAAATGTCTTTAAAAACCTTAGTTTCTAGTAAGTTGAGGAGGACCTTGATTAGCCTACGGGATAAAGTGTGGCTGAAAGTGCCATTTCCAAGTGGTTGTTATGTTGTATGATCCATTCATACTTATGGGCGACGTCTATTCGCCGAGTACTGTATAACTCATAGGACGAGATAATCCTATGGGGGTGTGCACACTTAAAGTATAGTTACTCCAATAAAGTTCGGGTAGGCATCGTTTTAATGAACCTAGTTAGGCCAACTAGGAATCATTCTAACGATCCTATAAGTCCAGGGGATCCGTGTTCGACCAAGGGATGACCACTGAACCCGAGTCAAGATCCAAGTGGTCAAAACAAAAGGAAGAAGGAGGAAACTCCAAAGGCCTCACGCTTTCTAAGAAGAAACTAAGTGAAATTTGAATATGAGAATATAGTTACTCTGTAACTAAGCTAAAGAAAGATGTAATGAATATTTGAGCACCAAAGAGTGCTGATGAGCACTCTCTCCTTGAGATGAAATCTGGTGGAAATTCCTTGTGATGAAAGGTTGGATAAACTAGTCTGGAAAGACTAAAATTCTAATCTTACACGATTAATGACGTGTCAAATAATGAATTCCTTAGTGAGTAAAGGATTATTACGAGACCTCGTAATGAATTCCTTAGTGAGTAAAGGATTATTACGAGACCTCGTAATGAATTCCTTAGTGAGTAAAGGATTATTACGAGACCTCGTCGAAGAGGGATGAGAATTCATAGGATTATTACGAGACCTCGTCGAAGAGGGATGAGAATTCATAAGATTATTACGAGACCTCGTCGAAGAGGGATGAGAATTCATAATGTTGTTTCAATTCATATTCACTACTTGTACAAGCCACAGTTGATAACTTGTTTACAGGTAGGGTCTCAACCAATGGGTGAAGTTATAAAGCTTCCCAATGTCTATATTGCAAAACCTTTGTTTAGTTTTGAGTGACCCATGGATTTCCTTACTTAGCTGTCGTGCTAACTACACTTCGTTGTGTAAAATAACAGATGTCATCTAGTGTGGGTTCATGTAGCCCGGTGAACTCCAAGGGTTCGCCGGAGTATGCCTGTCGAGGGATGGATTATGACATGTATATACAGTTCATGGAGGGTGCCGACCCTTATGCACCTGGTTATGCTGCTCCTGTTCCAGTTAACTCTCTTGTTTCAGATAGATCTCCCGTCCCTGATGGTCTAGCTAATTATTCTGACGAAGTCCAAGCTCGTTTCGGCTTTTATCCTATTGAAGTGTTAAAGGGAAGTAATCCCCTAGAGTTCATTGTTCACTACCCCTACCTCTGGGACCCAAGTCCTCCGGAGACAGTTCACTACCCCTACCTCTGGGACCCAAGTCCTCCGGAGACATGGCACTACCCCTACCTCTGGGACCCAAGTCCTCCGGAGACATGGGCCGAGTGGTCCATGGAGAATGTCACGTGTCGCTTTTTGGACCACCTTACCTGGTACGAGGGTGAATGCATGTGGTGTGGGGCACGTACACCGGTCCAGTGTACCGTCAGATAGAACAGGTGATGTACCCTTAAGAAACGCCATGGGTAGCTCTTTTGTGTAAATGTTCCTTTTTGTAACCATAGTGGTTTCTAAACCTGATCAGTAGGGTCGTGAACAACTCGAAACTTGTATTTTTGGCCCAATGAGCAGATCTATGTATATATATGTAGCTATGTATGTGCAGCTTAGCTAACCCTAGTCAGCTGAGATATATATATATATATATATATATATATATATATAGATTTTGGTTCAAATGCGGTCGTGCTCTCCCGTGCGGCCGTGCGGTCACACACCACTCAATGTTACGAAATACACCACTCAATGTTAAGAAACACACCACAATGAAACACAATGAAACACACCACAATGTTAAGAAACACACCATAGTGCATATTTTTGTGGTGTGTTTCTTAACATTGAGTGGTGTATTTCGTAACATTGAGTGGTGTGAACCACACGGCCGCACGGGAGAGCACAACCACACCTGAACATGACCCTATATATATATATATATATATATATATATATATATATATATATATATATGAATATGTTGGGTGGTAGTCGTTGTAAAGCAGAGTTCCCTTTTAGCCTGTGCACCTAGAGTGGAGTTTGTCAAGGGATGATAGAATTCACTCTAGGTGTGGCGGTAACCACTCCGGATGTACAGTAAGCCGAGTCGGGGTGTTACAAAAGGGATTGTCACATTTGACATAATTGAGAAAGTTGAGCGGAGAGATGTTACCAAGTTTGAAATTGAGGATGGGAGTGAGGGAATATGGTATCATACATGTGCTAAAAATGAAAAGACCACCAGGGGTGGAGTAGTAAAGGAGAAGAGAAGGGAAGTTCAAACTATCCTTGAGGGATTAAGGGCGGTGTGCAAGGCTAAGTTTCTTTCAATCACGAAAAATGTCCTTCCTTTCTTCGAATTTGAATTCAAGGATGTCCGACATCTTCGGGCATACCTCAAGAGCATGGTAGATGGGACGCTTGGTAAGGTCCCAAAGTTGGTATGTATCAAAGGATGACACGTACCACGTCTAGCCAAAGACAGTAAACGTGGTGCTTCTTGGGAGGCACCCCAAGGTTATCTTGTATATAGTAGTGTTTTTCTTCTTATTTTCTTGTAGTTTTTTTGTTATGTGTGGCCCCAGTTGAGCTAACGATGCAGATGATATTGTTTGGAGGCATTTTTGTTCCATAAAAGAGTCAAGGAGTTGGAAAAAATAGCAAGGGAAATCAAAAGTAGGAAGAGGAACCTCCTGATTCAATTCCACGTGAGATCCACGCGTGGAGCTCACGTGGAAAAAGATCAGAAAGTTCCACGCGTGGATCAAACGTTGGCAGGCACCAGATTGGAAATTCTGCACGACTTTTCCTTTAAATACCCTCATTCATTCATTCTTTATACATCCACGAGGGTAGCTTCCTAAGAGGTAAACATACTCCTGCTATTTTGCTCCAAGATTGAAGAATTTCAAGTCCAAATCTCACATTAGAACTATCAACAAGGTAAAATTCTGAAAATTCCTTCTTCCATAGCCATGAAAACTAAGGGTCTATTTACTAACAGAAAATTGTTTTCTGTTTTCAGTTTTCTAATTTTTCAGTTTTCATTCTCTGTTTTCCATTATCTGTTTTCTGTTTTTACAAGTTTATTTTTTTAGATTAATGTTATAAAATTAACATAAGTTTAATTTCGAGTGATTTTAAGACCTTATATTTAAAATATTTTAAAATATATTTGGTTTAAATAGAATAAATATAATTTTTATTTTTAAGTCCAATATATGTAAAAAAAAAATTTACATTTGATATCCGAACTAGATTTATATATGTATATAACATAACTAAAAATATTTTTAGATATAATATTTAAAATATCTTTAGATATATTCATTTGAATGACATGTATATAATATATAATTTTTATTTTGAATTTTATTATAGTAATATATGTGAAATTTTGATATCCGATATATGGACCAAACTTGTATCTGATATATGGAACAAACTTGTATCCGATATAACATAATTAAAAATATCCGAACCAATAATCAATTAAGCTCAATCAAAATATAAAACGTGGTATGGATTTCAATTTTTAATTTTGATAATGTGAATGATGTATAATTTTAAGCATAAGCAAATAAGTTATGTTTAAATAAGTAATGCAAGTAGAAAAGATAGAAGATGATGATAAGTAAAAGAAGATAATAATGAATGTAATCGTAGTAATGAATAAATATGTAAATAGATAATGGTGAGAATGGTGTTATAGTGACATATAGTCTAATAGATGATAGATGATTATGTTTTCCATTTAGAAAACAGTTTTTAATAGTGTTCCAGATTTCTAGAAAACTGAAAAATTGTTGCCTGTTTCAAAATGGAAAACTGTGCTAGTAACATGTTTTCTGTTTTATGTTCTCTAATTTTCCAAATTTTCAGAAAACGGGAAATATTTTCCAGTTAGTAACAAGCCCTAAGCTTTTTCTTTCTAAGAGCTTCTATTTGATACTACATTGTGAGATGCATGTTGCTAGTTGAAATTGCTTGAATGTGGCTAGTTTTGCACCTAGGAACCCTACATTGTCATGTATTTATGCCTTGATGCTTTTATTTGAAAGTATTGATGTGTCTTGAAGAACCCTAGCTTGAAATTGGGGATTTTTACAAGGGTTTTGGTGATATGCTTCAAATTATGCAAAATTGAGAATATAATTGAAGATTTCTTTGTTTCTTGGGTAAATATTGAGGAATGCATGACTACATTGTCCATTTTGTGTGATTGCAAGGCCACTTCATTCTTCAACTCCATGATGGTTATGAGGAAGAAGATGAAGTTGACTATTTCTTTGTTGACCATGGGCATAAAGCTATGAATTGTGAATTTTAAATGATGTTTACATATGATGAGTGATGGTTGGGGAAAAATGAGAAATAATATGTCGAGAAGGGGTGAGGAATGAAAAATGAGAAGTGTGAAAGCTTGTAGGAATGCAAGTGTAGGTAAAATATTAGTTATGAGCTCTCTTGAGATGAATTGTGAGATATTTCATTATATTATGTTGCAAGAAATTTTTTGTGTTGTAGGAAATGAGGTCACAAGGGACGACGTTGCTCCGAGGAGAAAAAAAAGCCAAGAAAGGCAAGGCACAAGAGGGAGGGTTAGCACCCGCGTGCCTAAGGAGGAGGTCGGAGGAACAAGACCACAATATAGAGAGATCATCATGAACACAAGAATGAAAGACCATTACCAATACTTGTCACACAAGCCCGTGACTCGTTGGAATTACATTGACTTGTCTTCGCTAAACTCGTTTGAGTGTCGGACGAGGGTGGAGCGTCTCATCCACCAACCGTATTGGAGTACCCTCTTTGCATGTCGATATCCCACCTACACTCCGGTAGTGCATGAGTTTGTGGCGAGCTTGGAATTTACGGGAAGGAGCGAGGACCTAACAAGCCCAACCATTAGATTCCGTCTTTTCAACAATGACCACTACATCTCCGTCAATACATTAGGAAAACATTTGGGCTTCTACACTCGTGATGATCAAAGCAGGCACTGGTATAGGAGACTACCACGAGATTTTGGGGATGATGAGACACTAAAGAAGTACTAGGCGGTAATAGCTAGGCAAGGCATTGAGTGGAGTGGCGCAAGAGTCCATGGTTCACTCATCAAGAGAGATGATCTTCAAGTGGTTAGGAGAGTGATAACCCATTCTTGGGGCGGCCGAAGAGGGAACTTTGCCAAGGTTTATCGGGCGGATTTGTTAGCATTGTGGAGCATGGATACGGGGAAACCCGTAAATATAGGAATGGTATGTCGGGGGTGGCTTCACACTCAACATAAGAAGAAAGTGCATGCTATTTACGTAGGGCCTTTGGTGACCCGGCTTTGCATTGCCCTAGGATATCAATCCAAGCTTGAATGGACGTAATTCTTGGTGCCGGAGGCCAAAATGACTCTGGTACCCCGAGAAGACTTACTTTTGTTGAATATTGCCCACACACCCAGGGAAGGGACGGAGCGGGTCCTTCCACAAGACCTCCACCAATTCCCTAAGCTCCATATTCAATTCCCCGGTCACCAACGTCATCATCGGCATCCTTCCCACCATCATCACTGTCTCGATCATCTTCTACCCCATCTTTTACCCCATCGCAATCTCCAATCGCGTCACCTGAAACATCTCCATCTCCAACGTAGATGGCCCCATCACCAACAATGCCGGCACCATCCACGTCATCACCATTTCCGTCGGTGCCACCACATTTCATTAAGGTGACGGATTGGGAGACCATGCAAGTCTTCCAATACCAATTACAACTCCGAAGGGAGTATGAAAAGACCCGGTCCAATCCGGGAAAGTGAAGAAAGGATGAATGGAAAAGGAGTGGTTCTTTGAAATCAATGGTATCAGGTGGCTTGGAAATTTTGAAAGACTTTGTGGAATTGTTGGTTTAATTGTTTTCTTTGCTAACATTTGGATGTAGGATTGATTGCGGGGAAGAGAAGATTGAAGCTTTAAAGTGTGGAAATAGAGGGGACATTCACTTAATGGTATAACTTCTATCCCTTCTTGTTTTTTTTAGTGCCTCGTTTGAATTTTAAAGTGTGGAAATTTGGTAGTGAGTTTTGCTTGATTCACATATGATGAGCATTGCATGTTTTTATTCATCAAAGGGTATAGTTTGGATGTCCCGAGCCCCGAAAACATTTCTAAAGTGTGGAAATGTGCTCTCTACTTTTGCGTTAAGACTCGTGCTCCTTTATCCACCGGTCCTCATGGCAACATCGAGGACAATATTTGTTTTAAAGTGTGGAAAGGACGCACTCTGTGCTTAAAGTGTGGAAAGGACGCTCTCTACTGATTGGTCTTGTTTTATGGGTGCATTTGATCTTCGGAGAGTGTGTCATTGTCCATACTATCTAAGAGGAGTTTTAATCATGTGCCAAGAGAGTTTTTGTTCTTGGAATACTCATTGGAAGTTACCTTTTTGCACCAAAATTGAAATGCTTGGAACCAAAGGGCTCAAAATCTTGTATGCTTGCATGTTATTTACCTCTTATTTTGTTAGGACCTTAGTCAAGGATCTCTCGAAGTGGCATTGTGCACCTCTTAACTTGAGAAAGATAATGTAAGCGAAGCCGAGAAATTGAATTAACTTTGGTTGGGCATGGGGCAAAAGGTGAGCTAGTGAGCTTTGAGAGGAATCCCTTATCCCTTGTAAAAGGCAAGAGGGGTTGATTTGGTGAAAGTTAAAAGAGGCTAAGCATGGCCACTCCTAGAGCTAAGATCTGAGGTGAGCCATCTTGCTAGGATTTGGGGCAACCATTGCACCGTCCTTGGAAAAGCGTAGAGATCTACATAAGGTCGGTTGTCCCAACGACGTTATCCTCGAAGATGAGAAAAATAGAGGATGTGAGTCGCTTTGCTAGGGTTCGGGTACCCATTGCACCGGCCTTCAAACAAGCATGGAACTCCATGTGAAGTCGAGTGCCCGACGACGTTACCCTAGGAAGTGAGAAGAAAAGAGAGACCGCCCAAGCTATCAGGTGGTTCAATGTGGCTTTGGGCAAAGCACACGGTTCAGTGTGGGCATCAAGGGTGTTGTGGCTATTTAAGTTTGGATTTTGTAAACTTTATTTGTTTTGAAGTTTATGTTGAATTAAGCAGTGTTCTTAGTAGTAGGGGGGGTCAATTTTGAACATTTGTAAAGGGTTGGGTTAGTTGTGTTTTAGGAACTAATGTATAAGCTTAGCCGATAGTGTTAAGGGCTTAACGGATTGTGATAAGGTGTTGACAAGGACGTCAACCTGGGGGGGGGG
>NC_044921.1:1451678-1519828 GCF_003576645.1 Ipomoea triloba | reverse complement strand
GGGGGGGGGGGGGGGGGGGGGGGGATATGTAACGCCCTTAATTTCAGTGGCTTGGTTTTGGCCTGTTGAGTAGTTTCCTTAGTTCATGGCCAAAGGTGGGCGAAACCTTGCTAGTGTCCCTGGTAAACTTTGGGATTTGATTTGCTTTATGTTGAGCGATTCCACGCAGTTGCGAAGCAGTTCCATTCTTGATTTCGAGGGAATGGCCAAAGGAAGTTCCAAGCATGTGCCAAGGTAGTTTGGGGCATGTGAGGGCACTTCTTAGACTTGCTAATGAGGGTCTTGATTTGTGGACGATTTCAGCGAGGTAGCAGCTGGTTATTGGTGTAGATTGTATTATAAATAGTCATTGTCCTTGTAGTCTATGGAAGAGAGAGGCAAAGGATACAAGTTACGTAGGTGTTGGTGAATTTTGTGTTGAACGCTCTTGGTTTTAGAGTGTTGTGAGAATCCTACGTACTATTCGATTTGTGAATGTAAGGTTGAGCAAGCTAGTTCGTAAAAGCCTGTGTTCCTTTGTTGGTTTTACTTAATCAAAACAAAAATACTCAAGTTTGGGTGTGTGGGACTGCCTCTGGTTTTGAGGTACGATGTGTGGGTCTTTGACCAAGTTGGTTTGCAAATTCGACCCATAACAGTTTAGGCAACATAATATAATTTAACGACCTATTTAATCATTTATCACATTCTCGTATTGAAGGAGTTTGGTCCTCTTCACCCCATCTCTACAAATTCAAATTGAGGCAAACCAAATATTACAGGAAGCAAAAGTTGTCTTTAGATAATGAATTATAATCAAATCCATATTCTTGAGGTTTGACAATTGACAGCCAGTCGATAAATGAACTTCATGCGGCTACATACTCACAAGTATACTGAATCTTTTATACTAACGCACATATGTTACAGCAGAGGATACTTCTAGCTACCTGCATTCTTTCAACAAGTAGGATGATGGGCTTGAAATTGAACTGCTGCTACCACCAGGGAATTTCCCGCTTTCTGCTTTTTTACCTGGTGTCCCGCATTCGCTGAAATCTAGCATGCGCCGCTCAGTCTGCAATTACAAATATCGAGAACATTAATGTAAAGAATGTAATGCAAGAAGCTGTTGTAATCACATATGATGGGTAGCATTATGTGTTTGCAAATGAGTGTCATTGTTACAGCCTCAATGTTTCCAGTTTTGTTATTCTTTTTGGGTGATGGGGAAACCCACAACCACTACTCGAGGGTATGCACTAGGTAAACACCGCCTTGTGACCCTAGCCGGCAATGGCGGCAGAGGACCACAAGGAGGTAAACCATACTAGGTTGCCCATAGCTGACCGGTTCAAACCAAGAGAGCTGGGATTCGAACTCATGATCTGGTGGTTATAAGTTTGTATTATCAGCCATCTTGATTGGGGTTCTTGGTTGTGTAGTTAAAGCATTAACAGTGAAGATCAGAAGAACACAACTGCTTTGAGATAAACTATTTCAATACAAGATTCAGACATACCAAAACATTTGAGGTGAATTGGGAAGTATTTTCATCAGCTTTCTGATTTTTGGAACATCTTCCCCTGAGTATACTTTCAGGGGTTTCGCCTCCCAAGACCTCCTGGGCATCTGCAAATGTAGCTGCAGTCTGCTCGCTTAGTTGCTTCATTAACCCAATAGCGTCATAGCTTCTGTCACCTGGGCTGAAAAGGAAACCAAAATCCTGCAAAATGGAAAACCTTAGTCTCATTTAAGGGTATAATCAGGGTTTGGGTTTAGGGTTTAGGGTTTAGGAGGTAAATATTGCATGTCAGCATACCTCCAATGTGATTTCTGTGTCAACTCTCGGGCTGGACAGAAAAGAATTGATGAACCAGGGAGATTTCCACGCTGATGGAGATTCAATGCTTCTTTTGAAAGGAGTCTCCCCAAATCTATAAACAACAACATCATGTGAGCCAACCATAAGAAACAATCATATGGAGAACTAAGACGCTGCCGTGGACCAGCTAAGCACCAAAGTGTGGGCCACATCATGGGAGCATATGAGCAAAATAATAGATTAGAAAGTAGAATAGCATGAATCTTTCATCTTACATGCTTATGTTATTGTCAAGACCAACTCCATTTCCAGAACCTTCACCTGCATTCTCTGATGCAGGAACAGATTGTACAGATGTTGCTACAACTAAGTTATTTCCCTCTTTTATTGCACATATACGTGGAGAGCAAACAGATAAACACGGGGCCTCAGATGAAGATGAAACAGTCCCTTGGTTGGGTGCTGTTTCCAATCTGTTCAAACACGAGTTTCCAAGAGCTTTAGTTGTTTGAGTCACTGCTCTATCACTCTTAGATCCAAAACGATCAGGAGAAAAGAACAGGGGGTCATCTTTTCCACGTTCAACTAGAACACCAACTGTCCGTTTCACCTGATGAAAAGAAATAAGGTAAATTAAATAAATAAGTGAATATTTATCATATCAATTACTGTATAAAAAGAATTTATATTATGAGCATAAGATAAATCATTAAAAAAAATCCTTGACCATTTCAATTTTGATACTTGAAAAATGCTTTCTTCCTTGATTTTTGAAAATGAGTGAGAAGCCTATAAGCCAGGAAACTACCTCATTCCACTTCTAGAGGACATATCACATAATTGAATGAAAATATTTGCATCTTCAAGCATTCACTTGTATTTCATGAAAAGAATGAAAAGAAATTGAAAATGAACTCACATGTATGGCGTCATCTGCATCACCGTTATTACTCTCTCTCCCCAAATCTCTTCTTCCTGAAAATCGTGTACCTTCCATGCCTTCCTTTGTGGTGCCTTCAAATTCAGGATTAAGATTTTCTTTGTCTTCAATGGATGCTTCAGATATAAATTCTTGGTTTGGCAATGGAGATGACCTTGTTGCTTTCTCATTTCCAGCATCATCAACCATGACCTCCAATCGAGAGAAGTTCCTTGCCAAATCAGAGAACTCGTGCTTGATATCACTTTCAAGCTTCTTTTCACTTCTCTTTTCTGACAAAGGTGAGACCAAATCACGATGACGTTTCTTCAATATAGAAGGTGTACAAGTGAAAGTTTTGGCAGCACTTTTCAGGACAGCATCTGGACTACTGTCTCTTGATGGTGAATCCCACAATCTAAATGGAGTAAGACAGTTCATAGAAGACATCATCAACTGGCGGATACCAAGGGGACTGTACTCTTGCTGCATATCTGTACCAGATTGTATAAGATCACAGCTAAAGAATGGAACATCCAAGCTTGGAAATCGAGGAGGTTCATAGCACAGTGTTCCTGGATCCCTTTTTTCATCTTTCACAATGTTTTGTTCATTGACAGAACATGTTTGAACACTAGCTGGTTGAACTGGCCCAAAATCATTCACAGGCACTAGTTTAACACATTCATTTTCCTGAATGTACTGATCCATTTGGTCTTTCAGGCCTTGACCATCCATTCCGTTACAAGTAGAAACTCCTTGACCATCCATTCCATTACCACAAGTAGAACTACCAGGCTCACTTGCGTATACAAAATCACCACATGTAATGATCTCCTGCCTTGGATTTTCAATGAGTTGGTCTGAATCAACACCAAACATAATGGGAAGAGAAAAAGCTTGATAGGAGGAAGGTCCAGAATTGTCTGAACTGATAGTATTGCAAGATTGAGGAGCCAACATGCCAGCTTCAGGGATCTGATAGTTTGATGGTTGCAAAATCACTGAATCTGAAGATTCCTCAACACCCCTAATACCATTGCCAGAGGGAAAGCATTGGTGATTTTCTGGTCCAGTGTATATAATCCCACAATGGCCATCCTCCAAGTTAAACATATCATCTTGATTATCTGAATCCACAGCTATACTTCCCATGTGACTAATAGTACCCAAATCCATAGCAGTTTGCAGTGGGGGGACTCCATGACTGTCACAGCTATTTAAAAATTGCATGAAGAATCCTGCTTGAACCTGCATCAAATCCAGAGCAGACATATTGGGTATATCATCTGGATTGAGGTGGCCATCTCTTGTTATAGAAGCTCCAATTTCATGCGCAATAGTTTGCTCAACGAATTGGGATGTATCATTCAAATCATTAGGTATTTCTGGCATAGAACAAGCAACTTCATGAAATGCATTAAAATTTTTGGAACAAGTTGCTGAACTGAGGCTTGGATCCTGCTCATGACTTGATTCATCCTTTACTCCCCTCTCTTCTCTTGTATGTACAAATGTGTTGCCCCTATCACTTGTAGATTGAGAACAGCCAACCAGAGCTGAACCTTGACTGCATTCTGAAACTTCATCCACTTCCTTTCCCTCTCTGCAAACACTTCTATCTTCACTGCTTTGCTGGAACTTTGAAGAAGTGGTAGGCAATATCTGGTTAGCACTGTTGACATTCGGTAAAGCTGGGAATTGTGAAAGCAAACCTGATGCCAAATATGAATCCAATTTCTTTTTCACTGAGCTATTCCAGTGATTTTTAATTGCATTGTCTGTCCTGAAAATAAATAAACACAAAAGATCAAAATAAAGCAACCACAAAAGAAAACATCAATAGTGGAAAGTAAGATCTCTCCTCAACTTATATACTAGTATACTACCTTCCAGGCAAAAACTTTGTCAACTCTGCCCATTTGTTTCCATAAATTTGATGAGCACGAATGAGAGCTAATTCCTCTTCTTGTGTCCAAGCTTCTTTGTTTATTGAAGGATTAAGATGGTTGTGCCACCTTTAAAAAAAATAAAAATAAAAATAAAAAAAGGAACAAGAGTCCAAACATAATTTACTTCTATCAGATTATTCAACTCAACTGCCAATGGCCACACCAGAATTCAAAAATGTAATGATGTGTATTATCTATTTGCATATACATTATGCTCTAAAAATTAAAAATTATTCTTGAGCAACCAAAACAAAAAGTTAAATGCCTTTGAAAACAGATATATACTTCAAAGGAACAACAGTCCATTAGTTTAACAATATGAGTGAACTCTGGGAATCACCAATCAGATAGAAAAAACAGTTCTGTAAAGTTTACCTTTCACGGCATTGCTTTCCTATCCGCCCCGGTAAATGTTGTGCAATGGTGGACCACTTCTTTGGGCCATATTTGTTTACTAAGTCAATTATTATTTCATCCTCCTGAATATGTAAAAACTTGACTAGCTTAGCAATGACCATACAATAAAAAGTTCAGAATGCCAATGCCCAAATGTGAAATATTAAATAGGTTACAAATTCCAGGGGAGCTATGGATAGAACATGACCTCTTTAGACCAGGGACCTTTGACAAGTTCTGGGTTGAGAACTTTCTGCCACCTGTGTAAACACTGCACATCTGTTCTGTCTTTGAAACATTCCGCTGCATCAAGGATTATAGAACAATTTACTATCTCTTCTCTGTCCAAAATATCAATTAATATTGTAGGTCTAAGAGTTTTAATATAAATCTAGTTAAAATTAAATTAGCCATCTGTTGCCATACAAGGGTTAGGTGTCACAAATACTTTCCCCGTTATTGTAATGAAGCAACAAGTCATACTGTGGTTAGTATGGAATTGGATAAATTAGTGCCCATAAAGTCCTAGAATCAATTAGATTCACATATTGAGTCTATCTTAACTAAATGCATACTGATATAAGCTCAAAATAATCACCCATATTATGATTCTGATCTAAGAAATTTCAGGCAGTGAAATTTCTGTCAATACACCATTTAAAATGCCCTAACTAAAATATAAAACAAAAGCAACCATTACTGCACAAATCCTGCGGCATCCGTCAAAGTCATTTTAGTGATTATTGGGAGGACACACATCTCATTTTACTTAGGTACAAATTTATGAATACCTAACAATAAAATGCTGGCAATGTGCAAGTGAAGGGAATACCTATCTTTTTCCAGTTTTTTCCTTTAAATCGTTGTACAGCCTTGCGCAAAATTTCATCCTGTAACAATAAGAAATTTATGTTAGCAGAAATGCATAAACTTCTATATAATAAACTATGGTATGGAGTACTACACAATGACAGGAAACATGATCAGTAAGCCTGCATACTGAATTAGGGCAACCTTTGTGTCATAAACATGTGAAAATCACATACTGGAAAAAAGTACTGTACTCTCACATATAATAAACTTCGGTATGGAGTACTACACAATGACAGGAAACATGATCAGTAAGCCTGCATACTGAATTAGGGTCACCTTTGTGTCATAAACATGTGAAAATCACATACTGGAAAAAAGTACTGTACTCTCACATACATGGACCATAATGACCAAGAGATCTTAAGGATGCCTCATCTCCAAAATCACTTATCTCATTATTAAACAGAGTGATTTCCCCTTAGAAAGACAATAATATACACATTCTAGAGCTTTTTAGGGTATACTTTTGGCTTTTGCAGGGAAGAGTGGATTCTGGATGTGGACCATAGACCAATAGGTACAACTATTTTCAAATAAAAAGTGAAACACAAATTAGGATTAACGATGACATATTGCAAACATATGCTTTCATGTTATCAGAAAAATAAAGCAATGGAAAAGATTGAATTCTGAATTATGTAGTTTAGATGGCAAACATAGATGTTGTATCAAGTAACCCCACTGAAAAGCAGTAATGAAACTGCAAGCGGTGCTCTCTTACAATTGTTGAGTATTTAAAGTAGTCAGCTATAGCCCATATCTCTAGAAGCTCTGTGCATTCCTCTTCTCCAGAATGCATATGCAGTCATAGTTTTTTTCTGATTCACACTATTTATGTGGCATGGTAACCTTGACAGCTTAATGTTCTCACTTAACAAGCACATTTATACCCAATAACAGCCCCCTCCCCAAATATAGTAACAGCAATATAAAACACAGTAATAAACACTTTGAAGCATATGCACCTTATCTGAAGCACATGCCTACTTCATTGGTTTTATAAAAAAAAATTAAAAATAAAAAAAAAAAAAGGCAATCTTATACCATTCTTTATATTTCTATAAAATTTTGATAAAATGAATCCATACCTCTTCAGGTGTCCATTGACCCTTTGTTGAACGTCTTGTAGGCCCACTTGTTCTCCTATAAAAACATTATCCAAAATGTCATGGACCCATG
Organism: Ipomoea triloba; assembly: GCF_003576645.1. Taxonomy (NCBI): domain Eukaryota; kingdom Viridiplantae; phylum Streptophyta; class Magnoliopsida; order Solanales; family Convolvulaceae; genus Ipomoea; species Ipomoea triloba. Next base: position 1,512,705 of record NC_044921.1, on the reverse strand, counting down.
GTATCACAGTAGTGAAAAATGCTACAGGTTATAGTTATCTAATTTGAAGAAAAATTCATAGCAGTGACAAAAGGAGAGGATAATTTCTGGAAATACATTGAAAAGATTGATGGGTGACTAGGGTGAGGAAACTTTCATCAGTTCAATTCTTCAATAAAGCTCAAGGATGGATGAAGAAAGTGGTAGAAAAGTTGAACTTTATGAAAAATCTTGACAATTTTATACAATAAAACAATTAACAAGCCCTGGAACCACATTCATAGAAAAAAAAAAAAAAAAAAAAAAAAAAAAAAAAAAAAAAAAAAACCTACTGATACAGCATAACTACTGATACTGGCATACTGCAATGCAAAATAAAGCTCTATATGGATTTCAAATTGCACTTTAAATTAATAATACAGATTAAGGGCATTGAGCCTTCACAAAAGGTAGATACTAGATGGCCTATGCAGAAAGTAATTCCCTAATGGATTAAGAGTGAATAACCTATGCGGAAAGTAATATCAGAAATCCAGATGATGAAACCTAAAACAAAAATTTTAAAAATAAAAAATAAAATAAAAATCAATCTTCTATTTACTTCACAAAATTACCCGTGCAGAGGTCGAACTCTTTGTAAACTATTGCTAATGCCATCTGTAGGTGTGGCGCTCGTTCTATCACTTTCCATGGTTGTTAGACGAAAAGGAAAATCTGCATACTCCAATACCCACAAATTGGCAATACTCTATAGAATGTCTTCCCCAATGCATTATAAGCATGTCTATAATCCGAGAACAGATACCTGCGGAGCCGATTGGATCAGTTCAGCAACATCGAATACAACTATTAGCGAGGAAAATTGAAGTAATTTCTCGGGAAATAATGAAGAAAATGACCAGCTGAACTACGGAAGAGCAAATTAAACTCCAACTAAACACGAAAACAGCAAATTTGCCCCAAAATTCACCCAAAAAATAAATAAAACTAGAAAAAGAAATGTAATTACTCACCGAAGGAAGCGCGCTCGCAATCATCAGCATCGGATAGGGGAAAAAGGCCGAAGGCGAAAGAGAACCGGCGCTCTCACACACACAGATCCCGTCAGCAATCTAAAACCAGAGAGGAGAGGAGAGATCTGCGAATGTAGAGAGAGAAAATGCGTGCAGAGAGAGAGTGTGTGTAAGAAAATAATGTTAAAGGGGAACGGTTCGACAATTCAAATGTAAAAGAGCGGACAAGGGAATTCAAACCCTATGCTTTAAAGGTCGGACATCTTCGGATGAATCCTACGGCTAGTGTTGCGGTCCACGGCGGAATCTCAGCCGTCCACTCCCTTTTCATTTTATTTTTTTTCCAGTAACGTTTTTATTTTTTTTCTTTTCAAATTTTTCAGTCTAACGGCAAGTTTTTTAGTTCACCTGCTACTTGTTTCGTCGTCGGCAATAGCATAATTTCGGTGGGAGTCGTGGTATCTTATATTTATGACTCAAACATGAACAAGAGTTCTACTAGATATTAATACATATTTTTTACTCACTAATCATAGGAAATGGTTAGCATTTTTTTCTTAACCATTAAGTGAATCAATAAAGGTAGTGTGGCAGCTGTATTGTCCTATTAAGATTATATATACAGATAAATTATCTAGATATAGATTATAATAATAACTAAATATTATTAATTCACTTGTCCGTCATTTTTAAAGAGTCAAAACCTTTTTAATTCAAATTATTAAAAATAAGACTAATCAATAGTCATTAGTAATTATCTCGCTAGGGTTTCGCGAGTCTTCTCTCTCTCGCTAGGGTTTTTGCGAGCTTTCTGTTCTCTTGTCTTTTTTCGTTCTGTTTGTCTGCATGGCGTCCCACGACGATGTTCCATCTTTGGCTAATCTCACGTTAGCTGATCTTGATGACGATGAGGGGGTGTATCACCAAGCACAAGTGCATGTTGAGGGTGCTGCTGTAGAAGTGGAGTTTTATATAGTCGGTCGTTTAGTGACGAATAAGCCGACTAAGTTTGCGTTCCTGAAGGACACTATGGCCTCGGTCTGGCAACCTCTTATGGGTATGAATGCGCGGGAACTCCAACCCCATCTCTATCTTTTCAGGTTCTTTCATGAAAAAGACGTCTTACGTGTTATGGAGGATGGGCCTTGGTCGTTTGAGCAAAGTTTGTTAATCTTGAAGCGAGTTGTGCCGCCGGAAGTTCCTGAATCTGTCAATCTAAATTCGACGGACTTTTGGGTGCAGATTCATAGTCTCCCGGTTGGATTACGATCGGAAGCTATTTTGAGCGCTATGGGTAACTTTATAGGTTCACTGGTGAAGACTGATGAGCGCAATTTCGATGGTTCCATGAGGTCTTTTTTTCGCATCAGGGTTTCTATTGATGTGACTAAACCTCTACGTAAAGGTATGAGATTAAAGGTTGAGAATGGTGACTGGGTGATGGTGGAGTTTAAGTATGAGCGATTGCCTACGTTTTGCTTCTTGTGCGGTATTATTGGTCATGGTGAAAAGTTCTGCCCTAAATCTTGGGAAGAGGTTTCTACGTTGGTTAAGCCTTTTGGGGCTAGTCTTAGGGCTGGTTCTCGAAGGACTACGCCGACGGCTGGGCAGCGATGGTTTGCGCCGGAAACCACTGCCGAGCGAAGCTTGTGGAAGGGACCTGTGGTGGTGGGTTCGGATGTTGCGAAAGGGAAATCGTCGATGTCTGTGAACGAGGTTTCATCTATGATTGTGGCTCGAAACAACGTGAATACGAGGGGGTGTTCTATAACTGAGACTGGCCTTGCCAATGACGGTGGTACGACTCCTATCGCCATGAGTAAAGAACTTACTGTCTTTGATCAAAAGCGGAAGCGTGTGGATGGTGAGAGTTCAGAGGTTGGTGCTGATATGCAGGTTGACATTGACTCTCAGACTCTTTCAAAAAACTTGCTGGTGGCGGGTGCTGGTGTTTCCCAGTCCCGCCAATCACTATGAGTACCATTTGTTGGAACTGTCGTGGTCTTGGCAATCCACGTACAGTTCAAGAGGTCTTGGCCATTGATGCCAAGATGAAGCCGATGTTTATTTTTTTGATGGAGACTAAAGTAAGACATGAACATGCTGACCGTTTGAAAGCTAGATTACAGTTTGATGGCCTTTTTTATGTCGATGGTGGGGGTCTCGGTGGTGGCTTGGCGCTACTATGGCGGGAACGAAATTCTGTACGGTTACTATCTTATTCAAAGAATCATATTGACGTTGAGATTTTACTTTCTGGAGTGGCGCCATGGCGATTAACCTGTTTCTATGGACATCCGGAAAGGAGTAGGCGTCAATTATCATGGGACTTATTAAGGTCCTTACATCATCATTCCTCGTTACCGTGGCTTGTGGCAGGCGATTTCAATGACTTGGCATCTCCTGCTGAGAAACGGGGTGCTCATTCTCATCCTCTTGCATTGATTGAGGGTTTTAACCGCACTTTGGAGGACTGTAGACTGATGGACTTGGGAATGAAGGGACGTCCTTTTACGTGGGAGCGTGGAAGGGGTACTGATGACTGGGTGGAGGAGCGCCTAGATAGAGCTGTGGCCGGAGCGGATTGGTGTATGTTGCACCCGCATGCTACTGTGTACAATGTGGATGTGGTTTCGTCTGATCACTCGGCCATTTATATTGACGTTGAGAAACCTTGCGTTAAGGCGCGTCGTAGGAGGTTCATGTTTGAAAACGCTTGGTTGAAAGACAGCGGGTGCAAGGAGGTTGTCTGTCAAGTTTGGAATCAAACAGTAGGTGATTGTCTGCCTTATAGACTCCTTTGTTGCAGTGAGAAATTAAAACAATGGGGAGGTGATTTTGGAAAACAATTAAATAAGCAGATCACTGGTATTCTTGCTTCTCTAAATTCTCTAAGGGGGAGGCGTGATCACGACTCCTTGAGGGAGGTAAGACAGTTGGACTTTGAGTTGAAACATTTGTTAGATCAACAGGATGTGTATTGGCGTCAACGGGCTAAACAGTTTTGGTTATGTCAGGGTGATCGTAATACGAGGTTCTTTCACTCTTATGCAACTGGTAGGAGGAAAAGGAACCATATTAAGCGTTTGAGAGATGTATCTGGGGTGTGGATTGAGCAGGAGGGTCTGCTATCTTTGGCTACAAATTATTTCTCAATTATATTCCGTTCGAATGGGATTGGTACAGGAAATGACTTGGCCGGTTTCCAAAGTAAGATTACTACGGAAAACAATGATTATCTCCTTGGAAACTTTACGCCAGATGAAGTCAGGGATGCTTTATTTAGCATGTCTCCAGACAAGTCGCCCGGCCCGGATGGTTTTAACCCTGCATTTTATCAGCATTTTTGGCCTGAGATTGGAGCAGATGTCACTCATTTTATTCTGGATTGTATTCATCAATGTCGTATGCCCGAGGGGATGAATGACGCTAGTATCACCTTGGTTCCTAAAAAGACGGTCCCCGAAGGTATGGGAGATCTCAGGCCCATTGCACTATGTAACGTGGCTTACAAAATCCTAGCCAAGATGCTTGCAAACAGGCTCAAAGTAGTGATTGGGGACATTATCTCTGAAACTCAAAGTGCTTTTATTCCAGGACGTCTCATTACTGACAATGTCTTGGTTGCGTCCGAAGTTCTTCACTTCTTGAAGCGTAAACAGAGAGGTAAATGTGGATGGGGGGCTTTGAAACTTGACATGGCGAAAGCTTATGACAGAATGGAGTGGGGCTACCTGGAAAAAATAATGACTCTGTTGGGGTTTGCGAGTGGTTGGATTAAATTGATTATGATGTGTGTCTCTACAGTGCGGTACAGGGTTGTAGTCAATGGAGATACTTCTGAGGAGATCATCCCATCGAGGGGTTTAAGGCAAGGGGATCCCCTTTCCCCATATCTTTTTATTCTTTGCGCGGAGGGTCTCTCTTTTCTCCTTGCTCGTTGTGTTCAGAATAAGACTCTCTCGGCTTGTTCAGTTGCGAGGGGGGCTCCAGGTGTGTCTCACCTCTTCTTTGCCGACGATAGTTTGGTTTTCTTTAAAGCCAATGTGAATGAGGCACAGGCCATTCGAGATTGTCTGTTTAAGTATGAAGAGCTATCCGGTCAGTCAGTAAATTTTGGAAAATCTTGTTTGGTGTTTAGTAGGAATGTAGTGACCCATGAAGCTAATGCGGTTGTGGCTGTGCTAGGTGTCTCATGTACAGACTCTTTTGGGAAGTACTTGGGGCTGCCCCTTGGTATAGGAAGGAATAAAAAGGAGGTCTTTGGTTTTATCGAGACTAAACTTAAACAGCGAGTGGGGGGTTGGAATCAGAAGATCCTTTCTAGAGCAGGAAAGGAAATTTTGCTCAAAACGGTCGCCCAAGCATTGCCCACTTATGCTATGAGTATCTATTATCTTCCTACTACCCTTTGTTTGGCTCTGGAAAGAATTATGAACAAGTTTTGGTGGGAGGCGAAGTCCAATGGTGGGGGTGTGCACTGGCTTTCTTGGGCTAGAATGTGTGTGCCAAAGTTTTGTGGTGGCATTGGTTTTAAGCGGCTCCATGAGTTTAATGTAGCCCTCTTGGCCAAGCAAGGTTGGAGATTTCTAACTCAACCAAACTCTTTAGCCGCAAGGCTCTACAAGGCCAGGTATTTTCCTGACTGTTCTTTTTTGCAAGCTAACCTTGGTGCAAATCCGAGTTTTGTATGGAGGTCTATCCTGGCTGCTCAGGACCTCCTGAGGAGAGGTTGTTTTCGGAGGATTGGCGACGGTTGTACTACCCGAATATGGGATGATCCTTGGCTACCTGATAAGGACTCCCCGTTTATTACTTCACCTCGTTCAGTGCATCACGGCTCAACTACGGTGTCGGCACTCATTGATCCAGTGACTTCAGATTGGGATATTCCGCTTGTTAGAGAGCTATTTTGTGATCGGGATGTTCAGTTGATTACGAGGCTGCCTATGTCTACTTCTTTTGCTGATCAGTGGTGTTGGAGAGGCCATATTAAAGGGATGTATACGGTTAAGCAGGGTTATAAGTTGATGGTGGAGGGTGCTGCCAGTGAGTCTAACAGTTTCAATGCATGGAAGTTGTTATGGAATTTGAAGCTGCCTCCAAAAATCCTAAACTTCGTGTGGAGATGTGCTCGAGATATTTTACCGTTGCGTACGAATCTGGCTGGTAGGGGAGTTAATATTGATATATCATGTCCATTGTGTAACTCTCATCCAGAATCTGCTTTGCACCTTTTTAAACAGTGTGTTTTTACGTCCAGGCTGTGGGATACTTTTCAAAGTCTCCCTCCTTTTCTTGATTCAGATAATTTTGCTGCCTGGCTCTCAAAGCTTGTCAAAGGGAAGGACGAGGTGCTGATTAGGAGTGTTGTGGCTTTGTGCTGGACCGTGTGGAACTCTCGCAATGAGCTGTTATGGAGCAATAAGGCCTGGTTGCATGGGGAGGTGGTGAGACGAATGGAACTGTTAATTGAGGAGTGGTTTACTTTGCAGGTAACACCTATTACTTCTACTCCTTCCCCACCTAGTCATGCTCATGTTCACACGCCACCTGTAGATGTGGTTAGAATTAATGTCGATGCAGCGATCTTCCAGGACAAAGAGGAGGGATTTGTTTCAGCTGTAGTGCATGGGGGTGATGGGAGGTTTTTGGCGGCACGTAACGATCAAGTCAGGTGTCTTCATGATCCTATTCTAGCGGAAGCTATGGCTGTTAAGGAGGCTCTCTCTTGGGCGAAGGGTTGTGGATGGGAAAAGGTGGCTATCTTCTCAGATTGTCAGCTGGTGTGTAACTTGTTAAAGAGCTCTTCCCCAACACTTTCCTATGTTGGTTGTGTCATCAATGATTGTATTGGTTTGAAACGTCATTTTGTTGCTGTGTCGTTTCATTTTGTCCCTAGATCAGCGAATACGTATGCTCATGTGTTAGCTAGAGCTACGGCTTCTCAGTCTGGTCCTTGTTCTTGGTTTACTTTTTACCCGGATTGTATTCAGCAGTTGCTTTCGATTAATTAATATAGTTTCTTTGTTTGGTTTTCAAAAAAAAAAAAAAAAAAAATAGTCATAATACACATCACTCCAAAGAAAATGGTAAAGCACACAAGATTGTGGGTGCCCGAGTTGAATTGTGAAATCATATTCATGCAATGTCAAATCACCCCTCCCCTATTTGGTTATTTTTTTCTTTTACTTTTTTAATACAACTAACTTAGAGTACAAAATATGTATTGTGTACAAATAATTAAATAGTAGAATTTCACATTCAGTCTAGGCAAGTAATTTATATCAATAGTATTAAAACTTTATAAAATTTTGTACACACTTGAATGCAGTATTGTCCAATCGAGTTGGCTCGTCTCACTGTGGACCTGTATAAAGAGCATGGCCCACATGTTTGTTGTTCATAGTTTTGGTGCCCCACTACATGCAATCATTATTGCGTGAACCATGATCCACACAACCACGGTAAAAAAACACATAAAGTACATTATTCTAACTCAAAAAAAATACATTATTCTAACACATAAAGTACATTATTCTAACTTACCTCAAAATTTTCATTATTATAAACACATAAAGTACATTATACATTGTTAATAAAAAGTATTTTTATCTTCAAAAGTATTTAAAAAACTCCATGGTTATTTTAAGTTTCATGTCAATCTACTCTACTTATAGATCAGAAGATAGTTCAACCTAAAGAGTTCTAAGTCCAAATTATGTTTAGCATAGATAGAGTCTGTACTAGTACCGCAGATTGTTCAGATGATTTGAAGACTTGAAGACTGAAGAACTGAAGAATACGAAGACCGTTCTATGAACTAGATGTTACACTAGTACAGTCAAGCTGTTCAAAGACGGTTATTTAGTTACAACCACTCCAAGATTTCATCAGCTTTAAATACAAGCTCCACCTTACCAATGGGGTTGTTGAGATTACTGAGATTTATCTATAGAGTATACTCTGATAGAGCTGAAACGATATCTTGACAAAGCCTACATTTGATTCAAGATCGATATTCTCTTTACGAGAAGATGGGCAAGAATTCACTCTAGGTGAGCAAGGCGTGCTGCTGTTGAGGGGGAGCCTCAACACAAAGAGATCGGGAGATCACATATTTGACAACTCTTCAAGGCATAACTCTAGGATGAAGATTTGATAAGGATCCCAGAGTTTGCCGTGTGGACTCAATTGTATTGTTGGTACATTCTTTGTCGATTGATTCAATGAAGAGTTAGGCAACCAGAGTGAAACCCCCCCAGATGTAGGAACTGTGATTCCGAACTGGGTTACCAATTTGCATGTGTTCTTACTGCTTTTTGTGTATGCTTTAATTCTCGCAATTAAATCTGTGAACTGCTAACTAAACTAGTTCGTAAACTGTTAGAGTGATTCTGTCGAACTTAGCAACTATGTTCAATAGTCAGGATCTCATCTAAAACGCTAAATAAATTGGTTAGGTGTGAATTTCACTTGGTATCAAGGTTGCAAAAAACGCTAGGCGCCCCCTAGGCGCCCGATTAGTTTTCTTTTGTTTTTTTTTTATATAATACATATATTATGCGTACAGCAAGTTGCTGTCAGCAACTCAACAAGCTAGAATGCTATATGACCCTATATCAACTAGTAATATACTAATATATAATTATATACACTGATCAACTAATTATAATGCAACAAAACATGGCAACACTAATACCAAAGCAACACATATATCAAAGCAAAGAGCACATGGATATGCTATTCTTCTGTAGTTCTGTCTCATCCATTGACCACTCCAACCTTTGGAACTTCAGCCACAGTTGCTCAAATATGCCGCCGTTTAGTAAAAATTCACCAACAAAGCTTGGGTGAATCTTCTCGGATCAGAAGCTTCAGCTGCACCTTATCTACTTCTTGCACTGTTTCCTCTAATGGGTACTACACTAAGCAAAGCAAAGACACAAAGCAAAGCAGGCACTTGGAGTCGCCGGCCGGAAACGATGGAGGTAACCGGCTGAAACGATGGAGCTTTGATTTGCAATTCTCCTTTTTTTTTTTTTTAATTTTGCCATTTTGTTTTTGAGCGAAAAATGGGCTTCGATCTGCCATTTTGAGCGAGAAATCAAAATGAAAGATTTCAGTTGGCCGACCGGCGGAGAGGATAAGCAAACGGCGTTCAAGTCCTCACTCTGGTCTTCAATGGCGTTTTGTTCTGCCCCGATTAACCTTAGCTTATTTAAAAAAAAAAAAAAAAAAGGCATTAGGCGGTTGGCTTGGCGGTCTAGGCGCCGCCTAGAACGCCTAGGCGCGATTTTTGCAACATTTCTTGGTATCAAAGCAGATCACAAGATCTATCTCTTGATTATTTGATCCCTACCTATTTCATACTCTGTTCTTGGCTCTCTGTTTCAATACGTACAATTGTGTGAATCTGTTTTCTTGGAGTTATTTTTTATTTACTCTTGATTATGGAAGGTCAAGCACATCCACCACAGTTGATCGGAACAAACTACGACTATTGGAAGGTCAGGACAAGAATCTATCTGCAAGCTGAGGGGGTGAACGTCTGGAAGACCGTTACCCATGAATGGAATCATCCCACCAGAACCCAAGAAGATAAAACCGTGGTCCTTGCACCTGTTGATCAATGGTCAGCAACGGAAATCACCGACAGTGACAACAATAACAAGGCACTGAATACCATCACTAGAATCCTCGGTGAAGGTCAATTCGGTTTGATTGCTGGTTGCAGCTCTGCAAAGGAGGCTTGGGAAATATTGGAGAAACTCTACGAAGGTGACTCATCCATCAAACAAACAAAAATGCAACAAGTTCACACCATATTTGAAGAATTACGCATGAAAGATGAGGAAACAATTGTTGAGTTCAATGCAAGGGTACAGGAATTGAAAAATGAAGCCGCAATATTGGGTGAACCATTCTCTTCAGACAAATTGGTTAGAAAAATACTGCGATACCTTTCAGTACGCTTTAGGATGAAAGTGATCGCCATTCAATAGAGTGTTGGCTGGGAAAAGAAGTTTGTCGCCGAATTGATGAGAAACTTAAGGACATATGAGATGGACATACTCTCACAAGAAAGTAGATATAAGCGAGGCAAGAAACTTGCATTTCTTGCTGAAGGCGGTGAATCGGAAGAAGAAATTGAAGATCTGGATGATGAAGCAGTTGCGATGATTACAAGAAATTTCTCTAAGATCCTGAAGCAAATCAATCGTAGAAACAGGGGAGGTAAGTCACAGATAAATCGATCAAACAATTCCTCCTCATCGATATCAAGATTCGGAGTTAAGACAACGAACCCTACTTCTTCAAGGAATTCGAGTCAATTGGGTCAGACTGGGAATCAATCGCGAACAAATCAATGGCAATCATCTGAAAATAAGAATAAGAACAAAGGCATACAGTGTCGTGAATGTGAAGGTTTTGGTCACATCCAAGCCGAATGTGCAACCTATCTCAAGAGGAAGAAATCCATGAAGGCCTCAACCTGGAGTGATGAAGAATGCATTGAAAAACTCAGGAGGATGATGAGAAAATCTCTAGAAATTTTGCTGCATTCACAGTTGCACTCATTGAACCACACCCTGAACTTAATAATGATTCAGATCATGATGATGTAGACAAGCTGACTTATGAAGATCTTGAAAAATCTTATGTCCAACTATACAAGAAATGGGACATACTTTGAAATCTCACAGCACAGCTACTGCCAAGAATGCAGTCCTTGAGAAGAATGTTGAAATTCTAAGGAAACAAGTCGCTGACAAAGACTCTGAACTAGCAATATCTCACCCTCAGGTATTACAATTGACTACTGATGAGTTGGAGTCTCTCAGGAAGCATATCAAAATGATGAGCACAACCTCAACACTGAATCAAATACTGGATGTTAGAAGATCTCCAAATATACGTAAACGTTTGAGCTACTCTCACAATACTAATAACTCTCAACTAACAACTTTTGTACCAGCTAGTGCAGGTTATGGTTCAAAGACACAATACAGAAGAGTAAATCTGAGAAAATATACACCGACATGTCATTATTGTTACACAAGAGGGCATACCAGACTAGAGTGTTACAAGTTTTATAGTGATTTGAGACTTGAGAAGTTTCAAAAGAAATGGACTACCCTAGTAAGAAAACAAATGTGGGTAAGGAAGTCTGACATAATCTGCTACTCTGTCCAACAAGGGAAGGACCATGGAAGATGGTATTTTAACAGCGAATGCTCTCGTCACATGACCGAAAACAAGAACCATCTTAGGAATATAATTGTAAGTATGTAATGCAAAATTCCAAGGGATATACACTATATTTAACTAGGGAATTAGATAAGAGACAATTACTCCTGATAATACTCCTAATAGATATAATGTAAAAATATGAACGCACCAAATAAGTACACCAAACATTTAATAACGCAGTTCGGAGAACACTCCTAATCTGCGGGGCCACGCCCAAAATTTTCCACTAGATCAACCCGCTGGTTTTTACAAGTACAAGGTTCAACCGATTTACAAAACTAGGCCTACCACCTATTTTAACGCCAACCTTATACAATAACTCAGTAAGAAAATTTTAAATACAATTTGAGCTAATCTATCAATTACACAAATTATATGCCAACCTGGATTTTGACACAAGGTGTACTAGTACTGCGCGGAGCTGCTTCTCCAAATTTAGTACTCGTTTCTAGACCCGAACATTTGAAGTTTCTTTTGTATAGTCACTGACTCTTGAATTGTTACTCCCTGAAACTTCACTTTGATCTCATTACAAGACTCCCCTTTTATAGTGTTTGTAGAGCCTTGTTTTTAGGAAGTCCATCCCATGTTCAGACACTTTGCATGAATATGGGAGAGAGAAATAATCTGGTTCACACAATTTTTTTAAGAATAATTCTTTGATTGCCACTTGCCAGACTCCTCACACACTCTTCATCTGCTCCACACATTCACATACTCATGCATTGCATTTTCCCATTTCATTTCATTTTGTGCCACACACACATCCTTGCATTGTATTTCTTCTTCTTTTCTTTTGTGCCAAACACGTATGCATGCATGTTAATTACATCAAAAACTTATTTCTTCCTTTCATGGATCAATATATGACAAGTACATAAAATCAATAATTTTTGTACCAACAATAACTCCTTATACCGGACAGGTAACCTTTGGTGATGGAATAAAAGGTGATATAAAAGGCATTGGAATTCTGAATGTGGCCGGTATGCCACCCCTGAATAAAGTTCTACTTGTACATGGCATAAAAGCAAATTTGATCAGCATCAGCCAACTCTACGATCAAAAGCTCAATGTGGGGTTTACAAAAGACAAGTGTATTGTTAAGGATTAGCAAGATGAAACGATCATGGAAGGTATAAGATCTACTAATAACTACTATGTTCTGTCCACTAATCTGTTGTGTTGCAGGTCATTCATTGATAATGCAGAATTATGGCATCAACGACTTGGTCACATAAATTACCAAGACATGAATTAGTTGATTAATCATGAATGTGTAAGAGGCATCCCAAAGTTCAAAATAAAAAGTCTAAGTGTATGTGGCCCCTGCCAACTTGGGAAACAAATATGTGCTCCTCATAAATCATATAATCACATTGGGACCTCTTTTTGCTTGGAACTCCTTCATATGGACCTTATTGGTCCAACACAAGTAGAGAGCATTGGTGGTAAGTGCTATATCTTTGTCTGCGTAGATGATTACTCAAGATTCTATTGGGTACTATTTCTTAGAAACAAATCAGAAACATTCAAGGAGTTTGAAAAACTGTGTCTGAAATTACAAAAAGAAAAGGATACTCAAATTGTAAAAGTACTGAAGATCAGGTCTAATCACGGTAGAGAGTTTAAAATACTCAAATTGTAAAAGTAATTTTTATTATTTTTTTAAAATACTTTCCGCTACACCAGCACTATAGCGGGTGTAGCGGCAAATCTTTATTAAAAAAATAAAAAATACTTTGTATGCTTTCCGCTACACTTGCTACAGGTGTAGCGGAAAGTCAAGCACTTTTAGAGACACTAGCATATGCTACACATGTACAGGTGTAGCGGAAACACTTTTATAGGTGTAGTGGATGTGTGTTTTTGTACTAGTGAAGACATTCAAATAACACAATAAATTGAAGCGGGAAACTACCCCGTAATATTTTTTATATCACAATTGTTCATTTTAAAGGTAAATCGTATTCCTTTATTAATATGATTTAAAATGTATAAATTTTTATTACCAAAAGTAGTATTTATTTATACTTTCATTTTTAGACTAAATATTTAAACTATTGTTTTTACAAAATTGCAAACATTTATTTTAGTGGCAATTATAATCAACCTCAGATATATTATCTTGCATTCATATACTTTGAATTACCAATTTAAATAAACAAATTCAACATTCAATTACATATGCAAAACATATCATATATAATCTTGTATTGATATAATTTGAAATACTTATTTAAAAAATAAACATTGGGCATTATCCTATTCGCGCAATGCGCGTGAAAAAACTAGCAATTTAATAAGAGTAAAATAGAGTGAGGAACTTAATTATGTCAAATTTGATTGGGATGAGGTTCGAGCCTAAGACATTTCTTATTGAAATCAACGAGTAAGTTAATAATTAAGGATAAATTTGAAAATCTCAAGGAAAAATAATCTAAACAATCTGAACTATTAATTTGCTTTAATAATTTGACCGTCATTTTTAATTTCTTCTCATTATAGGCCTAACTTTTTTTTTTTGGCTTTTATTAGTGTGTGTGTGTGTGTGTGTGTGTGTGTGTGTCTATAATAATAATAATAATAATAATAATAATAATAATAATAATAATAATAATAATAAAAGTGCCTTGCAAAGTTTCCCCCCAAAACTTAGGGTTATTTTTGTAATATTATACCGTTGGACAAATATGTCAATTTACATGTATTTACACCTATGTAATTACGTTTAGGATCTTAATTCCTCCTTTTTAATTTCTCATGAATCACCTTCTAAGCAATATTTTTCTTTTCCAGTGCAATCTTCATCTTCTCCATTTGCAGATGGCTTGAACTTCAAAGCAATCTTTATCTTCTCAACACTGATCACACAAATCCTTCTAAGCAGTATTCATCTTCTCTAGTGCAATTTTCATCTTCTCCATTTGCAGATAGCATTGAACTTCAAAACAATCTTCATCACCTCAACATTGATCGCACAAATCCTTTTAAGCAATATTCATCTTCTCCAGTGCAATCTTCATCTTCTACATTTGCAGATAGCTTTAAACTTCAAAGCAATCTGCATCTTCTCAGCACGTACTGATCGCACAAATCCATAACTATTCTCCAACATCAAGAAAAACAAGACAATATTATTATTGAAAACACAACCATTTCAGCAGTGTTGATGAATCACAACATAATGTTCTCACTTATGAATTTATATTACAAATAAAAATTTCCCACATTAAAAGGTAGTGAAAAATGAGATTGAAAAAAAAAACAAAAACAAAAAATATACAATTTGTTTATTAATAATGGTCATACTTAAGATTCCACACTAAAAATTATATTTATTATTCTAATTAAGCTAATCATTGTACATATTAGTATACATATATTACTATTTTCCGAATTTAAGGAATTAATTGAATAGATTTAAATATAATTTAGGAATAATTATTTTGCTAATTAAAGAATTAATTGAATAGATTTTAAAATAATTGAATGTTGTCTGGCAAATAAATTTTAAAAAATCATAAAACTATTAAATTAATTGTAATTAACAATAATTATAATTGTTTAAAAAACCTACAATGATAATTATTATTATTCTAATTACTGAATCAAAGAATTAATTGTAATAAAGCAAATAATGATCCATACTTCATATTAGTACACTATTGATTATAATTATTATTCTAATTAAGCTAATAATTATACATATTACCATACATATATTACTGTTTTCTGAAATTAAAGAATTAATTGAATAAATTCAAATGTAATTAAATAATTATTATTTTAAAAATTAAGGAATTAATTGAATAGATTTTAATATGATTAACTAATATTTATTATGATAATTAAATCAATAATTAGACAAATTAATGTACAGATATTATATATGGTAATTAAGTCAATAATTACACAAATTACTATGTGTATGCATATATATATATATATATATATATATATATATATATATATAGGGAAAATGACACTTTTTCCCCCTATGTTATGTGCTTATAGCACTTTTTCCTCCTGTGTTATTAAAGTGACAGTTTTTCCCCCTGAAATGTTAAATTGACATTATTACCCTTAAAAATAATTATTTCATTTATTTTTCTTCTCCAACAAATTATTACTTATACGTATAGATGATCACGATTCGGTTCGAACCTAACCAAACACTGTAGCAATCATACCGAAATAGTATGGACGGTTCTGGTTATGATTCATAACCGAAAAAATAAAATTAAATAATTGTTGAACCGTGAACGGGAACTTAACCACAGTCATATATAGTAAAAATGATCAAACACTTATTTTGATAAATCGGTACGGTTCGGTTCCAATTTCGATTTTGAACTGCTAATCAAAACTTATTTATTTATTTATTTATTTTTTACAATTTTATTCTAATTTAAAAATATTCTAAATTCAACAATTATTTTATTTTATTTTTTCGGTTCTGAATCATAACTGTAACCGTCTATACTATTTAAGTTCAATTGATACAGTGTTCGATTAGGTTCGTATCGAACTGTGATCTTCCATACATATTAGTAATAATTGGTTGGAGAATAAAAATAAATGAAATGGTTATTTTTAAGGGCAAAAATGTTAATTTAATATTACAAGGGAGAAAACTACCACTTTTAAAATAACTGAGTGAAAAAAACTGCCACTTTAATAACATAGGGGGAAAAAGTGTCATTTTCCCTATATATATATATATATATATATATATATATATATATAATATTAAACTAATCTCTCACCTTTTATTAGGTTGTTTTTATACTTATCCTAATATACTTTTTATCTAATCAATTTCAATACTACTATATAAATCATGGATTTCAAAAATTATAGGAATAAGGTGCAAATAAGCCATTGAACTAGACATAAAAATGCAATTGAGCCACTGAACTAAAAAAAGTTGCAATTAAGCCATCGAACAACTTAAAATAATGCAATTGTACCAAATAACAGGTTAATTTGCCATGTCACCGGTTACCTTGCTTACGTGGCACTAATTTAAATTATTTTATTATAAAATTAAAAAAAAATGACAGCTACGCAGGCTGCCTTCGACAGTAGAAGTCAGTCCTCGTTCAGAGACCAACGGTCTCCAGATCCATGGAGACAAAGAAGCATCTTCGTCTCCATGCATGGATCTAGAGATGAAGATGGAGACCGACGGTCTCCATATCAATGGAGACGAAGACTTCGTCCCTATGGATATGGAGATGAAGATCAATGGAGACTGATGCTTCAGCTTGTGGATTATCTGGCTTTGAATTTAGTGTCGATCCCAACTTGGATCCTGAACTTGCCCTGGCACTTCGAGTTTGAACAAGACAAGAAGTAGCTGCATAGAGGGTTGCTGAAGAAATTGCAGAACAAGAGAAAGGATCGAGAAAAGCAGCCAACTATCCAAGATGTTGGCATGACAAAAAATATTGTTGTTGAAAGATCTGAACCTGAAAGCAAGGCTTCTGATCTAATGGTTGGGGTCCTTCAATAACTATATATATTATAAGAAAAACTGGACAAAAACCAAAAGGACTAGTTTCAATTTTCAGAAGTGAGTTTCATTAACACCCAACTACCCAAGCTTTCATGGATACATTTCAAGATGATGAAAATGCCTTGTTGGAGCAGGCACTAGCCATGTCTATGCATTCTACTTCTAACGATACCAGACGAGACATTAACATGCCAGAAGTAGCTTCAGATGAAGAATTGGCAATTGGTGAGTAATTTCAGTGGAGATGGATCCATGGATCTGGATATGGAGAACCGGTCGACGGAAGCCTGCGTGGTTTTTTTTTTTTTTTTTAATGTTTTTATAATAAAATAATTTAAATTAGTGCCACGTAAGCAAGGTAACCGGTGACATGGCAAATTAACCTGTTATTTGGTACAATTGCATTATTTTAAGTTGTTCGATGGCTTAATTGCAACTTTTTTTGGTTCAGTGGCCTAATTGCATTTTCGTGTCTAATTCAATGGCTTATTTGTACCTTATTCCAAAATTATATAACCTTACCAATTCCACACATTCTGCTATATCTCACTGTTTTAGCCACATAAAAAAATATTTAAACTAGTATCCGAAATTAGTATACTATAATATTAAAGAATAAGAAATTAATTGTAATTAATCTACTAATAAACCAAACTTCATATTAGTGTATACAAAAAATATTATTACACCATTCCACACATTTTAATAGCCTGTTTTTATACATGGTAATTAACTCAATAATTAGATAAATTACTATACATATATTACTAATTAAACCATTTCTCACCTTTTATTAAGTTGCGTTTATACTTTTATTATTATATATATAATATATAAAGGAATTAATCTAATTAGAATTATAATTGAGGAATTAACAAATTAATTGCAGTGAAGCTAATAATGGTCCAGACTTAAAATTAGTACACTAATAATTATAATTATTGTTCTAATTAAGCTAATAATGATACACATTACTGTACATATATTACTATTTTATGAAATTAAGAAATTAATTGAATAGATTTTAATATAATTGAATCCTATCTAACAATTATTATGTTAAAATTATATGTAATGAATTAATTGTAGATATTACCAGAGTTAATTCCAGCAATGGTCCCCCGACTATGTTGATTTTCTAAAATTGGTCCTCGTCTTTTAATTTGGACGAAAAAGACACTTGACTATTGATTTTGTTACGACATTAGTCCTTCCGTTTATAATCTGTTAGTTAGGTGTTATGTCCGGAGGTAAAATGGCTGAGGGCAATCAAGTAGTGCATGCTGATGGAACTGAACTACCTCCCAAAAGTGTAGCAATCCATAGGGTGAGATGGAATTTGAACAATGTCAGCTGGAATCGTTCGCTGCAAAACTGCAGAGCTCAGCCCAAATAGTGGAGATCATGTGAAAATGGGAAGAAGAAGGAAGTAAAATTAAAAGACCATTTTACCCCCGGACATAACACCTAACTAATAGAATATAAACGAAAGGACTAATGTCGGAACAAAATTAATAGTCAAGTGTCTTTTTCGTCCAAATTAAAAGACGATGACCAATTTTGGAATTTCCCTTAGTCGGGGGACCATTCTGGAATTAACTCATATTACTATAATTGACTAATAATTATTATGTTAATTAAAAAAATAATTATACAAATATTTTTATATTCAAAATTAAACATGAGTAGTTCAGTTTATTTTTATAATAATTACAATTAATTCATTCAGATATGGATGAGAAGGAAAAAATAAAGGACATATGGTGAAAAGAAATATACTAAAGGTATAAAAGTATAATTATACAAATATTATTATAATTGCGTAATAATAATAACTTTCTAATAATTATTATGGTAATCTAACTCTATAATAAAGCAACAACTTTCTGATGTGTTTTCCCGCCTAGAGAAAACGGCACCATTTCAATGCCCTCCGATTTGACCAATTATTTAATGTTGTTCATACTGATCTCATTAGTTGAAATCGATTATCATCATTGTTATTCCCTATTTCCAACCTAAATAAGAAACAAATAGGCGGCTAATTGATTGAGCTATCCAGATTCCAAGACTATGTGTATATATATATATATATATATATATATATATATATATATATATATATATAGGGGCTGGATCCAATGAGATCACCATATTAGATGAGATCATGAGATCCCATCTCAACCATCTATAAAATTGGAATGAATGGTTTGGAATGATATTCAAATATCATTTATTTGCGAAAGCCTGTTGGAACAGTACTCTAGCATGTGCCCTCTTTTAGCATGTGCGCACACAGTCTTGGTGATTGGTGCAACTTTGCTTGGAGTGTATTAGGTGCATTTCAGCGGTGTAGTGTTCATTCCATGTTCACGAGAATATTTTATCACACACATGATCAACAACGTTTGTTTCTTGCAAATAGTGTGCATATGACTACCGTAGTACACGCAAAATAATGACAAGTCAATGAATAGGTTGACATCTTTTTTTTTTATCGCGGTACTTTTGATTAGAATGGGAACGATAGGTGTGAGCATTTGTGAGTTTGGGTGTGTGCACTATTCTATAGGAACATTAGTCGTGCGTGTGGACCAGCGTGAATTGTTGGTTTTGCATGTGTTGTGAAATGATGTTTTTTTTTTTTGTTATTCATAGGTGTGTGCATTTGTGAGTTCGGGTGTGTGCATAATTCTGTAGGAATATTAGTCGTGTGTGTGGACCTTGGTGAATTGTTGGATTTGCATGCTTTGTGAATTGTTGATTTTTTTTTATTCGTAGGTGTGTGCATTAGTGAATTTCGGCATGAACAAGAGTGTGTTGTAATATTTATGAGCCTAATTGGCGCCAGTGCAAATAAGATGCAAATTTGAATTTTTTGCATCTTGATTTAAACGTTTTAGAATTTCATGCATGAATGTGTTTGCATTTACTGAGTCAGGTGGGTGCATAGTACTAATCATTATTCTACCTGCTTAATTTTTAATATGTCTACTACCACATGCGTGTGCAGACGCTAATGAAGCTGTGTGCATTTTGCTGAACGTAAACGGGTACAAAGTTTGATTTATTCTTGTGTGGGTGCATATGACGTTTGTTACAAAAGAAACTAAGATAATAAATAAATTAAGAAAATGGACTATAACCACCCTACTAACCAACATTCAACACAGAATGATACGCACACTAACATCATCTTTCTGCCTCTTCGTAATAACAACGCCTCCACGCGGTAGACTCAGTGTGTAATAAACATCCTCCTCTCTAACGGGAACAACTAAACCATTCTTAAGTCGCAAACACAAGTTCTCTAAGTCAAAATTACTAAGCAACCACCTATCCATAGACTTTGGAATATCCTCAACCTATAAGCACGCACAACTCTATTTTGGCATGCATAAACCGTTTCATGGGTAAGACTAAATGCTTTGGGTTGCCACGGATCTTCATGGGGGGAAACAACTTTACCTCTTCACCATCAAGCCCATTATCAGAATCATCCAAAGGAGGGTCTGGTTGAGCACGAGAGGCCAACCCAACCGGGGGAGATACAAAATCGTCATAAGACAGACTATCTACCATCTATTACATTTTGATTAACTTCATCAATGTTCCCTGTAAATTAATGCATATCAAATTAAAACTCACCAACAACCAAAAAAGAACCAAACAATAACAAAATCAACAACACATACAAACTGACACACACACTTATAACATAAAGTGCACAAATCCAAATTATGATGAAAAACTATGCACACACACCAAGCTTGTCCTGCACAAATTAAACCATAAAAAAAAACATGGAATAAGGAAATAATTCATTTAAAATATCAAACTTTTTAAAATTGCGAAATTCATATTCAAACTAAATCACACACACATTTTGGTATTTACATCCAAAACAATTCCCACTAAATACCAACACACACAAAAGCCCGTACCTACCACAGAGATGATGCGCACACTGCACGCTTATAACATAAAAGGACACATGCATTATGATGGGTAACTACGCACACACACCACACCTACCCCGCATAAACAAAAAAAACATGGAATGAAGAAATAATATAATTGGTTTAAAAAATGAAATTAATAACCTGAAATTTAGATTAAGCATGCCAATTCAGATTAAACACTAACTAACAATATTCAACCGAGTACGACGTGGGCCATTATTTAAAAATAAACTACTTGAATTCTTTGTATCTACACAATACAATTAATTAGTTTTATACCTCATAGCCAACCTGCTTGCCAAGTGCAAACTTTCACCTTTTAAACCAAAATTTTGTAAACATTACTATTTAGCTAAATACATTTTCCATCACAAAATATTACAATTTTGTAAAAAAAAAAAAAAAAAAAAANAAACATTACTATTTAGCTAAATACATTTTCCATCACAAAATATTACAATTTTGTAAAAAAAAAAAAAAAAAAAAACAAAACAAAACAAAAAAACAAAAGCAATCTCTGTGGATTTTGTATTAATGCTGGAAAATATCTTAACAAAGTTGGGGCAACTAAATGATATGGAAGGAAAGAGACGAGGCAGGAGGTGTGGTGTAACTGTACGCACACACTGAAAACATAAAGTGCACACACCCAAATTATGATGGGTAAATACGCACACACGCCAAGCCAAACCCGCACAACCAAAAAAATATGAAAGTTTTTTAAATTGTCAAAGCCATCTTCAAAACACCCCAAAAAAGTATTCACCCATATGCTGCCACACACATAAGCACCCACATTTCTAAAAAATACTTTACAAAAAAATAGTGTCAATTGAAGATCAAACAACACAAAAGTAGATCTCATTTTCTGCCACTAGTAAAGTACATAGTAAACCAACAAATGCATTGGATTTACAAAAAAACAGTGTCAATCAAAAAAAGTACATAGTAAACCAATTACATTAATGTGTCTCGACGCACACAACTAATATTTAATGTGCACAGACCCAATTTAAACAATGACCCATGATATTTAACAGTAAATTGTTAACACATAAAAGATCCTTAGGATTTAAATGTCTTACTTTAACTCTGAAATTCCCTTTCAATCTATTTCCTTATGTTTTAAATAAACAGTTTTTATATAATATCCAATTATTTAAAGTAAAAAAGCTATATTATTATGCTTTTGTAGTTTGAATATCCTAAATATGATATGAGCATAGAACAATGAACATATTCATGTGCACACACACCACACCGCCCCCCCCCCCCTCCCCACACACACAAACACCATAAAAAATTT
This sequence comes from Ipomoea triloba, assembly GCF_003576645.1. NCBI lineage: Eukaryota > Viridiplantae > Streptophyta > Magnoliopsida > Solanales > Convolvulaceae > Ipomoea > Ipomoea triloba. The sequence goes on along the minus strand of NC_044921.1, from coordinate 1,490,670 downwards.
TAAAAAACCTAGGAACAAAAACAATGCAATACGAGAATCACAACCGAAACCCCAAAAACAAAGAAGCATTAATAAAATTGAAAAATACAAAAGCTATTTACCTATTAAACTTTCAACAATTATTAAAAAATATTTGCAACAAAAAAATTACACATACCTACAAAAAAGAGTACAGTGTAATTAATTAAACACAAAAAAAAAACCACACAGTAGTCCCTGAAACACCCACACCCGTCGCTCACCGCCAATCCCCTCCTACCCAAACACAAAATCGAAACCAAAAACCAAACCAAAAAAAAAACCATTGACCGCCCCAACCCGCCGCACCGCCACCGTACCCACAACACCCATCCCCCACCATAACACAAAACAACACTAACTATAGCACCCCCCCTGCCTAAACCCAAAAAAACAGACAAAAATCCAAACCAGACAAATAATTAAAAACAATACCATTGACCGCCCCACACCGCCACCGTACCCACAAAACCCATCCCCCGACCGTAACACAAAACACCAATCACTGCCGCACCCCCTGCCCAAAAACAGACAAACTCCTCCTAAGCCTCTTCGACCGTTTGTAAGAAGAACCAGCCATGGAGAATCTTTTTTATGCACAAGCCGAAAGCTTCTGGTTTAGCGGAAAGGAACGACAGTGAGGAATAGGTTTTGGGGAGAGAAAATAAACGGAAGACTAATTGATTTGGGATACACCGGCTGAGTACACCAATCACATAAAGAAAATAATAACAAATAACACATAAATTAAAATGTTAATAAATTCACCAAATTGTCAAAAGACTAACCAACCCCTCTCCATACCATAATTACCTAAAATAATCTAAAACCTCCATCAAATCTGAACCATTAAAAATAAGACAGTAGATGACCACGATTGAATCTCATGATCTCGTCTAAATAGGATGATCTCACTGGATCCAAATCCATATATATATATATATATATACTTATTGAATATATATATACTTATTGAATACGAATCAACAAATATGGAATCATACTGTTAGTTTAAATAACAACCATGTAATCACATAATGTTAATCATCTCTCTCTCTCTCTCTCTCACACACACACACACACACACACACATATATATATATATATGTACCTGTATGTGTACATATAGGTTGTTATATATATATATATATATATATATCACTAGTACAGAATAGAGTATAAATTTAGGGCCAGCTGCGTCCGAAGTTCAAACTCCGGACGCACAAAGCGACGCGGTGGCATTTTTGTAATTAAATTGTCCACTTTTTTTTTTAAAGACCTGCTGCATCCGAAGTTCACACTTCGGACGTAGTTGGTCAGATTATAAAGAGCAGCTGCGTCCGAAGTTGGAACTTCGGACGCAGCTGCTTGACGGAAGACACGTAGCTGCGTCTGAAGTTCTAACTTCGGACGCAGCTACTCTTTATTTATTTATTTTTTAAATATAAAACGGATCAAATCTGAGGTTGGATCGATGACTCCCCTCCATAGCCGACTCCATCGACGACAGCCTCGCTCTCCCCCTCCATAGCCGACTACAGCCACCGCCGCCTCCGCCTCCGATCGTCACCCTCCACAGCCGCCGACGCCACCGCCGTTGCTCTCCACAGCCACCGCCGCCGCTGCTCTCCAAAGCTACGCGCCGCTGCCCCTCGCCGCCCAACGCAACCGCCGCCCTCCCTTGCCGCCGACGCTGCTGCACCACCGGTCGCCTCCCCCGCTCCACCGCCGGTCGCCTCCCCCCTCCACCGCTCGTCGCCGCTGCTCTCCTACGGTACGCATATTTCTTCTTATTTATTTATTTATTTATTTGTTTTATACATAATAAATATTTATTATTGTTAAATTGAATTTTGATTAATTATTGTGTATTATTGTATATGTTAAATATTAATTATTCTGAATTAATATTAATATATTTTAGAAATTGTTTTGTATATTATGTTTTATGTGTTAGTTATATATAAATTTTTAAGTAGCTAAATTTAACCCATATAACCTAACAAATTTAAATATTGATATTGTGATAGTTGAATTAAAAAAATTGTGTATTATTTACATCCATATACTTGCTATTATGTGTTAAAATGTTCAATAATATATTTTAGAAATTTTTTGTGTTATTTATATAGAAAATTTTTAAGTAGCTAAATTTAACACATTAGTATTTAACCTAACAAGTTATTAAATATTTTAAATTTAGTTATTGTAGTATTTAAATTTTAATAATAAGTGTCCAATAAATAATTAGTTGGTAAAATTTTAGTTAGTTTTAGTTAGTTGGTAAAATTTTTAATTAGTTTTTGGTAGTATTTTAAATTTTACAATAAAGTATCCAATAAATAATTAGAAGCTAAGTAATTATAAAAAATTGAAGTAAATGAAATAATTATCAATAAAGTATATACTCAAAATTAACAAAGTGTCCAACAAATATATTAGTAAATACTTAATAAAGTATATAACCATGTTTAACAAAGTGTCCAATAAATTTTTAATTAGTTTTTTGTAGTATTTTAAATTTTCAATTATTGAACTTGAGCCTTTAAGTTGTAGCTCAAATAAACTAATTCATTTATCAAATGTTTGTGTGACAATAGGAGATATGGATCGGAGTTGGATGTATAAGAAACGTAATACACTTGAATATGTCAATGGGGTTCTAAACTTTGTACAAATTGCCGAGGAATATGCAAGTAAAATTGGTGAAAAATATATAGTGTGTCCTTGTGATTGTAGAAATCTAAAAAAGTTTCGTGGGATTGACGAAATTAAGAGTCATTTGATACGTCGTGGTTTTAAAGAAGGATATGACCCGTGGATATGGCATGGTGAGAATGTACCTTTTAGTATAGATGATGTCGAATTAGATGTAGAGAAAGATAAACGTAAAGAAGATATTGTTAGAACTGATGAAGACAATGACCGGCTAGATGAATTGATGCGTGATATGCAAGGGGATTTGAATGAACTGCCTCAAGAGTTTGAAACTTTTTTTGAAAATTCTGGAAAACCTTTGTTTTCTGGATGTAGTAAATTTACAAAGTTATCATCAATGCTTAAATTGTATAACTTAAAAGCAAAGAATAGGTGGAGTGATAAGAGTTTCATGGAGTTATTGAAACTTTTAAAGGACATGCTTCCTGATGATAACGAACTCCCTTGTTCAACTTATGAGGCAAAGAAAATGTTATGTCCGTTGAGTATGGACATTGAAAGGATCCATGCATGTCCAAACGATTGTATTTTGTATTGGAAACAATACAAAGACTTGCATGTGTGTCCGAAGTGTGGAGCATCGCGTTATAAACGGAAAGGATACGATGATGCATGTGAGAAGAAGAAAGGTGCTCCTGCGAAGGTGTTGTGGTATCTACCGGTGATTCCAAGGTTCAAGCGTTTGTTTGCAAATCTAAATGATGCAAACAATTTGCAATGGCATGCTGTTGGTAGAAAAGAAGATGGAAAGTTGAGACATCCCGCCGATTCTCCTCAATGGAAGAACATTAATATGAAGTTTCCTGAATTCGGTTCCGAAAATCGAAATCTTAGGCTTGGACTATGCACAGATGGAATGAATCCTCATGGTAACATGAGCAGTCGCCATAGCACTTGGCCGGTTCTTTTAACAGTTTACAATCTTCCTCCTTGGTTATGCATGAAGCGTAAATATATCATGTTATCTTTGTTAATATCTGGGCCTAAACAACCAGGAAACGACATAGATGTGTACTTGACACCGCTTATTGAAGATTTAAAGATACTGTGGAATGAAGGTGTGGCGGTGTTTGATGCTCATAGCCAAACCAACTTCACCTTGCGAGCCATGCTGTTCTGCACAATCAATGACTTCCCAGCATATTGTAACTTGTCAAGATATACTACTAAAGGGGCTAAGGCATGCCCTATTTGTGAAGATGAAACAGATGATCTTTGGCTAAACAATAGTAAGAAAAATGTGTTCATGAGTCATCGAACGTTTCTGCCTATTGACCATCCTTATAGGAAGAAGAAAAAAGTTTTTAATGGAAAATCTAAGACTAGAGTGGCTCGCTCACCATTATCAGGGGATGTCGTTTATGAAAGAGTCAAAAACATTGATATTGTGTTTGGAAAAACTTCAAAAACAAGTCAGAAGGGTATTTGGAAAAAGAGGTCTATATTCTGGGAGTTACCATATTGGGAGCACTTATCTGTTAGACATTGTCTTGATGTAATGCATGTAGAAAAGAATATTTGTGATAACATTATCGGGACATTGTTGAATATTCCAGGTAAGACGAAAGATGGTATAAAAGCTAGAAAAGATATGGTTGAAATGGGGATAAGGGATCAGTTAGCACCACAAGACTCGGGAAAGAGGGCATACTTACCTCCAGCTTGTTATACTCTGTCTAAAAAGGAGAAAACAAGTTTTTGTAGCTGTCTGAATGTGTCTAAAAAGGAGAAAACAAGTTTTTGTAGCTGTCTGAATGGTATTAAAAAGGAGAAAACAAGTTTTTGTAGCTGTCTGAATGGTATTAAGGTTCCTTCCGGCTATTCATCTAATATTAAAAAACTTGTTTCAATGAAGGACTTTAAATTGGTTGGTATGAAATCTCATGATTGCCATGTGTTAATGCAACATATGTTACATGTTGCTATTATAGGCATATTACCAAACCATGTTAGACAAACAATTACCAAGCTTTGTTACTTTTTCAATGCCATTAGTAGTAAAGTTGTTGATCCAGATGTGTTAGATTCGTTGCAAGCTGATGTCATAGTAACTTTATGCCAATTTGAAATGTATTTCCCTCCATCATTTTTTGATGTTATGGTGCATTTAACAGTTCACTTGGTGTGGGAAATTAAAATGTGTGGTCCTGTATTTTTAAGGTATATGTATCCATTTGAGAGATACATGGGAATTTTGAAAGGATATGTGAGAAATCGATACCGGCCAGAAGGGAGTATAATTGAAGCTTATGGCGCTGAAGAAGTCATTGATTTTTGTACTGATTATTTGTCTAATGTTGAGTCGATTGGTGTTTCTAAATCACGTCATGAAGGAAGACTCACAGGAAAAGGTACCATTGGGTATAAAGCTATTCTACCAAATGCAAAAATGCGAAATCAGGCTCATCATCTCGTACTATAGTACCTTTCTAAAGTGCATCCATACTTGGATCAACACATGTCTATTCTGAGGAAACAAAATCCTTCTAAGGGTGAAAGATGGATAACAAATGAACACAATAACACTTTTATCAGCTGGTTCAAAGATACAGTGTTCCAAGATTTTTCTCAAGTGTCCAATAATATCAGTGAAACCATTCGATGGTTAGCATGGGGCCCTGGTGTTCTTGTGGACTCTTATGAAGGATATGATATTAATGGGTATACGTTTTACACAAAATGTCGAGATGAAAAAAGTGTGGTGCAAAACAGTGGAGTGACATTAGTAGCACTATCAAGCGACTATTCTAGTGCTAAAGATACTAACCCGGTAGATGCTGCTTTGTCATACTATGGAGTCATTGAAGAAATTTGGGAACTTGATTATAAGGTGTTTAAGATTCCCCTATTCCGATGTTCTTGGGTTGATAACAGACGGGGTGTCCGAGTAGATGATATGAGTTTTACCTTAGTTGATCTTGGTCGACTGGGATATCGTGATGAACCCTTTATACTTGCATCTCAAGCTAAACAAGTCTTCTATGTTTCTGATCCAATTGATAGTAAGTGGTCAATTGTCTTGCAAGGGAAAAGAAGTATTGTTGGTGTTGGTGATGTTGAGGATGAAGAAGAATATGACCACTTTGATGAAATCCCACCATTTTCTATTGGTATTCAATCTGTGGCTTTAGGTGAAGGTAACATTGATACCAGTTACATGCGTACTGATCATGGAGAAGGATTGTGGGTTGACCATCATGTAGTATAATTTCTAAAATGTATGCTAATCTTATTTGTTTTATATATATATATATATATATATATATATATATATATATGTTTTTATAACAATATAATTTCTAATAATTTTGTTATCTTATGAATGTGCAGGTATATAAATATCCATGGCCGACTCTACAGAGCCCACAGAGCCCACAAAGCCTGTTAGAACAAGAGAACCTACAGTTGGTGCGAAAATGAGAAAGAAAAAGCCAGTTGATGGGCTATTAGAGATTGATTTTGATGTAAAGGGTAGGCCTATTGGCCCAAATGCAAAGGATTTCTCAAACTACCTGGGCAGTGTGGTTCGTCATCATGTGGATATTAATATCAAAGATTGGCCTCACGTCCCCCAAAGAGTCAAAGAACAAATTTGGCATGATTTTAAGGTAATAAGAATTAACTTTATTTAATTGATATATCGATCATTACTTATATATATATATATATATATATATATATATATATATATATATATATATGAAAAATCTAATTGCTTGCTTTTTTGTTGTCTCTAAATTCACAAAAAGATTTTAATCTCCCAAATGAAGAGCTAAAGCAAAATATTCTGAGGATTGCGGGGTTGCGTTGGAAAGATTTCAAGACAAGGTTGGTGCGGGACTTCATCAACAATAAGCATCATAAGTATAACTCTCCCATTGAGTTATATGCTTTCTTGGATGAAGAAAAATGGAACGTATTTCTAGAAAGTCATCAAACTGAGGAGTTCCAGGTAAGCTTAATAATCATGTTTTATTAGTTTTAATGCTTTATTACTATTAACATGCTATTATTTAAAACCAAATTGTATTTTAGATCATAAGTCAGAAATATAGGGAGTTGCAAGCTCGAAATGAGCATCCCCACTACTTAGGGTCCAGAGGTTATATTGGAAAGCAGTCTGAGTGGATGCTGTCTGACCCATTGTCTTCACAATCTTCTTGCGCTTCTATTACATCGAAAAGAGGAGCAAATGATCGTAGCTTGGATTGGATTCGAGTGAGGTCTAAAAAATCCGAAGATGGAAGTTATTACATTCCCAACGAAAAAACAATGGAAGTGTTTGGTAAAATTGTAAGTAATACAAATACTTTAAATATAAATATAAATATAAATATATATATATATATATATTATTAATGAGAATGCTAGCAGTCTTCTTGTGTTGCAATAGATCGAGAAGGGTGAAGAGTTGTCTCAAGGATCATTCCAACTAGCCCGTCAAAATGATATATTATCAGCAGCTCTGGGCACCAATGAGCACGGTGGCTATGTGAGAGGCGTTGGAGTGCATAGCAAGATTCGGGATGTGTTTGGTATGCCTAGCCGTGGGAAATCATCTGGGGGTGTTTCAGGGGTTGATCTTGAGGCTATGGAGAAAAATCTGTATGATAAATTGGCTGACAAAATAAGAAGAGAAACAATGGAAGAAATGGAGCAAAAGTTTAAGGATATGCAATCTCAGCTGCTTCAATCTTTTATGAAGAATGCACAAGCTAGTCCAAGGGTAGGCACACCGCTTTGGAGTAGTTGTCAGTCTGTTGATCCAGTGAACGAGTTTCAGGTAATATTGAATATCTTTAATATCTTGTTCAATTTCATATCTTCTAATTGTTGTTAAGCTTTTAAATTTTCTTGGCACGTAGGAAATTCCCAAAGCTCAAAATATGAAGAATTTTCAAAGTGATGATCAATATGCCATAGAGTAACAACCCGCGATTGTGTCTGAAGATGTGTTGGAGCACTTGGGAGATGAATCCAAGAAGATGGTTTCATATCTACGACACTTGCCAGCCAATTTGGACTATGTTGAGATGGAGGTAGAAGAGGTGTTGGACATATTCCATCATTCAAATAAGTCTGGTGTCGTGATGTTTGACGACATTAAACACTTGCTGACAATGCAATGGCTCGATGTGTCCATAATACAAGCCTTTATAATGTAAGTATTTTTTTCCTTTTGTCTTTAGTCTTTTATCTTTTATCATTTGATTTACTAATTATTTACATTTTAGATGTCTTTATCGGCTATGCAAGAAAATTGGAGTGTCATCAATTGGATTTGTATGCCCAAGGAAGATTTCACAAGATAGTCTCCAAAATAATTACAACGCGGTCGTTTCTTATGTCATGCGTGCGATTGAGAAAGAGAAGGACCGTAGATTTATTTTGGCTCCATACCATCAAGAGTAAGAACACTAAATTTATATTCTTTGTTATTTATATAAATTAATTGACTTATTTGTGAATTGCGTTAACATATTTGTTTTTAAATAATGTAAAAGTCATTAGTTGCTTTTGGTCATTTGCTTGAAATCAAATGTGGTCTATGTATTAGATCCATTGCCATGTAACCGCGACCTACTGATCAAGGCCCCATTGAGTGTGTAAGTAACTCCTAATAATATTTATTTATTATTATTAACTATTATTATTCTTTTGAATTCACCTTATGAGAGTATATTATAGGACATTTCGGTCAGCAACAAATTTGAAAGGACAAAGAGCTAAAAATTTGTTAAAATGAAGGGAAATTAAGGTATATATGAAAATTGTTTTATATATTTTATCAGGTTATTAGTAATGTATTATTGTTTAACTTTCTAATATATATACATCAAAATTTATAATTCGTATGGTTTTGATGTATGTGGTGTGGTTTGATGTTGAACTTGTTGGATAGATATAGATGTTGAAGTTGGTATGTTTTGATGTGTATGTGTTGAGAATTGGACAGGAATTATATCGTAAATGCTACAGAAAATTGTTGGGGGTGCACAACAAATAAATAGCATATTAAAAAAATTAAAAAAAAAATGTCAACTGCGTCCGGAACTGCCAACTGGGCAGTTCCGGACGCAGCTAGTATATAATAAAAAAAAAATTAAGCTGCGTCCGGAACTGGGCAGTTCCGGACGTAGCTAATAGATATCTGCGTCCGGGGCAACTCCGGACGCAGATAGTCGATGGCAACTGCGTCTCCGGAATATGCGTCCGAGGTACTCCGGACGCAGATAGTCCATAACTCCGGACGCAGATGCCTGTTTTTGTACTAGTGTATGTACATGTACAATTCATATTTGTAAATCAAATAACCCAAAAAATTTAAAATTATTACAACCCACGAAATGGAGATTACAAAACTTAAAATTTTACACGTGATAATGTTATGATCAGAAACATATTTAAAATTTGAAATGATTACAAACATTTATTGCTCAGGTCTTTTGAGCTGATGACTCTTCAGCTTCCCAATAAAAAACCTGATATTCACATTAATCAATTGTCAGCATTAATAGCAAAAACACTCTATATATACTTTCATTGAGTAAGTATATGCCCGGGCAAACCAATCACCAAGTGTTAGTCATTTCATATAAATTTACTTTCAGTACTTTCTTTGTTGTACTCGAAAATGCCTTCACAATATGTTTCTGTAAAAGAGATTAGTCTTTTTCATAGGAAGAGATCAATCAGAGTACGATTGATCAGGATGTATGAAGTACCAGAAGTAAAGGGGGCTCAAACCAGTAAGAGTTTGGAACTTTTGTTCCATGATGCTGAGGTAAAAAAACTAATTTACATATCTTTTTATACAAATATTAACTATGTATGTGAATATTAATACTGCATCTTTGTTGTTAAATAGGGACAATTTATAAATGCAAATACCACAAAAGATGATGTATCCAAATATAGAGAGATTTTTAAACAGGGCAAGCTTTATTCCATCAAAAACTTTTTGGTAGTCAAGAACTATTACCTGTACAAGACAACACAGCATCCCTTCCTCATCAAATTCAACTACGAAACAGAAGTAAAAGAGATTAGGTCAAAGGGATTTCCTGTTTGTATGTTTCGTTTAAAGACATATGAATCTTTGAAAAACCAGATCAGATCAAGTTGATGTCAAGGAGCTGTTTGGTACATTTTTTCCACTCTACTTCTTCTTTTGTGTGTAATATTTTGTATTACTCTTAATCTGCACAACTAATATATATTTTCTCCTCTCTGCAATTATACATATGTAATAGGCAGGGTTATTGAAATATATTCACCACTGGACAAAATTATTGGTGGAAAGCCATCCAGAGTTATTGATTTTCTAATTGCTGATACACAGTAAGTTTGAAATCCTACTTATTCTATAAACATGAATTACTAAGACATGCTTTGGTTATTTTAAATTTGGTTAGGGATAATACCTTGAAGTGCACAGTATGGGATGAGCATGTCTCTGCTGTTCTTCCTCTGTTCCCTATAGGTTAGCTGCTAACACTTCTCCAGTGAGGAGTATTAGTACTACCACTGTGTTGTCCCAGTCAACTGGTCCATGTGAATTCCAGAGTGGTGCAGTAATTGTTAGTACATTGTCTGATTTTTTTATGCTGTAGAGGTGTTACTCGGACTTAATTCCTAATTTTTTTCCCTCCAACTATCAAACTATTGCGTATATGTAATACTTTTCATGAAGGCATGTTGCAACAAGAAGGTAACAGAGGAAGAAGGCTTTTTACACTGTTCAAAGTGTAAAAGACAATATGTAGAAGGAACTGTTAGGTACAAAGTTTTGGTTAGGGTCCTAGATAAGACAGGGGATGCTCCCTTCCTTTTGTGGGATAGGGAGGTTGCTGAACTGGAAGGTGTTCTGGCATCATTGCTGTATAAAAAATACTCTAAGGTAAGAGCCACTTTATATATAATATAAGCATAATTGTCTTTTTGCTTAATTGTGTAGTAATCAGTTCCTTATTTAGGTCTGTATTCGGATTCCCCCAGAATTGGAGATTCTCAATGGAATGGCTATGATATTTAAGATTGGTTTGAAAAAGGACACTATGAGGGGACCTAATTCTGCTTATAATGTCATAAGAGTATTAAGGGATCAATTGTTAGTTGACACCTACTGCAGCTCTTTAAGGGACCATCAAGATAAAGACTTGATGTCAAAAATGATAGAAGATGATCAAGATGAAGATTCAGAATCTGAAGAGGTTTGTACCCCAAGGTCCCTTAATAGTTACTTAGTTTTCCTACCTCTTACCTACATCAAAATTAAGTAATTTTACTATTGTTTCAGGAAACATCTAAAGATGATGAGGTCTAGAGTCCATTATCCATTGATACAGGGAAGAGAAAAGCGGTTGACAAGGAAGATTATGAGTCTGTCAAGAAGTGTCTTATGGACCAATTTTCCACTTCCAAGACTACTAAAAAGATGAAAGAAGTGACTGTCAAGCAGGAGAAGATATGAAATGAATACTTGGAAATGATTCTGGACACATGTTTCTTTCTTGAAAACATTTTTTTTTGAATTTGTTCCAATGTTTTTGTGGAGCACTGTACTAGACAATTGCAGTACTTCAACCCTAAACTTATTTTGGTAACGCTTTTTAATTTCTGGATTGTATGAAACATATTATCTAATCTGTTTTTCATTAACAATTAGATGTACTGCTTAGATACTGTTTTGCAGGGGGAAAAACATATTCCTTAGGCAAGGAAATTGTTCTGGACTGTATGAAACAGTCTATCTGATCCTATTTTCATTAACAACTATATGTACTGCTTGGATACTATTTTGCAGGGGCAAAAATAGTGACAATAGGCAAGGAAATTGTTGCAGGTTCATTTGAAGTTTTTTGAAGGAGTCAAAAAGTGATTGAAGTTACGCCCCAGTTCTGTACATAGTTTGTAGTATCAAAATTCCTTGCTTACAATGTGTAAGTAAGGATTTTGGGTGTTAACATTTTTTGTAATTACATTTAGTTGTTGATAATTACATAGTTTAATAAAATATTAGTTATTCAACTTTACATTACTATCTCTATTCAAGTATTTAACTCAAATATTTCAAGCATAACTCCACCAAATACATAATAATGTCATGTTCTAAAAATGTAATTCAAACATAACTCCACCAAGTAGGTCATATAGTCTTAAAGTCAAAACAAATTATGTAGCAGTACCTTTCACAAGTCAATACAAATATAAGTTTATGAGTACCTATCACAAGTGATTACAACTGTTTTTCTAGAAAGAAATTCATATAGCGTTATGAGTTTAAGTAGTCAGATCAATTATTCCAGATACACATTACTTAAAAAATAAACATGCATCAGATGTTGAATAGTTTAGTTCATATATAATCATTACGTGAGTAGCACGAAAACATAATTATATGCTACAACTTAAATACGAAAGTGCCAATTTATTCATAACTATGTGAAACAGAGATAGGTAATCAATGTACATAATACGTACATATTTTTGGGTTTAAGGAAAAAAAATTTTGTATACTACAACTATTATACTTTATACACAACATGTTATAAAAGCAGACCTGTATTTTGGATTAAAAATACATTGCAATCGAAGTATTTGTTATTACTTTAGCTAAAAATTTGGTTACAAGTATGCCTAAGTACTTTATACGATGAAACTAATCATACCATTTTAATCATTTTTATGCTTCTTTTTATATAAAGTAAACACAAATGTCAATTTTCCTTACATATGCCTACGAAAAATCTTGATCTTGATATGGCTATCAAAAATACTGCGTTGGATCAAAAGTACACAATTTTTTAGACTAAAGATGGTTATAAAAAATACTGCTCTTCAATATAATACAACATCATTTTGTAAAACCTTGCACACATTGTGTAAACTAATCCAGTACTGTCTTTTAGAAATTGCTAAAATAAATATTTAACTAATATTGATGAGATAGGAAATTATCTCATCTTAAATTCAACAATACATAAGAAACAATATACTAACTGTAATATACAACTGTATTTATTCTAACAACTATTACAATCTATTTTAATAAGTTTTCCATACCAATACATTATTGTTATCATCTGCAAAAAGCTGTACAACGAAAAATGTCAACTAATCCCATTCTGTTAATACAAATAACTAAGTACAATTCTAAGTTTGAAGAATACACACTTATAGACATACAGAAATGGTAACTATAACTACATCAGCTCAACATGACAATATGAGCCGATTTACGGCCATACTTATATGTTCTGTATCTGCAAATGGCATCAGATACTGATTAATCATCATTTGCCATCAACTTGAAGGACATTTGTTAGTTTATTCCCAGTTATAGTTTAAGCATAACTTATCACAGTAGCAACACCTTGGGAAGCATAATAAATTAAGAACAAATAATTACCACATTGTCTTAAATTCAATGAGAAATGAATAGTCATTTTGTCAGTATATTAATAGCATTACTTTTTGGCCTCATCATTATTGCCTAAATAGAAGTGTAAATCACCCATTTAGTATTACTTCTCTGTACATGCAAACACAATCTAACCAAACTGTTTTGAGTCATACAACGATATGAGGCAAATATTTACTTCAACAACTATAAGCAGTAAAAGAAAGCACATATCTGAGAGTACAGGTAAACTAATTCATTTCTAATTTTATGTAAACTGTAGGTTACCTCACTATTTTGCATGTAATTAGATTGTATTATAATAATACCACATTTTTTAGCATCATCTAACGGTGAAATCCTTGTAATGTACCTGTCTACATCACAAAACTTTGTAACTATTAGTAGTAAGAAATATTGTCTGTGATTTAACATCCTATAAGTCTAAACAATAATATTTATGGCATGCTTTGCAATTTTTAACAAACTAACTACGATAATACAACCTAAACCTTCTATGTCTATATATCAAAATCGAATTTATTGTACAGCATAGTGATTTTAATAAATTAGGGTTTATGAAAAAAAATTCTCAAATCATGACCTAACAAACTACGCAAATAGTATAGATTGTGTGTAGGAAATAGAAATATGTAGGAATTTTGAACAAGATCAGTAGTAGTTTACCTTATATGCAGTCGGATATAACCGCCCTTCGCTGTAGTTGAGTCTACGGTCGTCTTTAAGATTCCATACGTTGAACTTAAGGTACAAGTCTGTAACAAAGACCTTCAGATCCGAAGATTTTTACAATTTTCGGATGAATACCCTAAATCAAACCGATGGGTTTCAGATTTCATAAGAAATTGGGAGTCATACATGTACTTTTCCCCTCTTTCCTCACTTCTGAACATATTTTTAGTAAAAAATCTAGGAAGAACACACAAAGCTGCGTACAACACTATCAGAAGAGGATGAGATCGAGAGAGTGTATCGTGAGCCGATAGAGGGTTTCGTGAGGAGAGAGAGAGGATACGAACGAAATAGAATATGAATCGTCGGTTGCTTATCAGAATTAGGGATAGGTGGTTTAAATACCATAGCTTATTGGGCCGGGTTTTTGGGCTGGTTGTACAATTATAGCAGGCCATAAAAGTGTGCACTCTAAATATTAGCTTGTGCTGCCCAAAATTTTTACTCAACCAGATTGTAGAGCCCAAAATACTCTCTATATACATTATTTTATTTAATTTACACTAATTAATTTTTTTTATATACAATAAATAAGTATACTAATGTATCTATTTGTCTTGACTTTTATGTTTATTATACAACTACACTTAATTGTTTAGTTCAAATTATTTATATCGATTGCTTTTTAATTTTCTATTAAATTTTTATTAAGGGTTCAATAAATTTTAATACTTTATTCATTTTGTTGTGAAATTAATGACTTCTTTTGATATTTTTATAGGGAATGAAGAAATTCTTCACTATCACATATTGGGTCTTCAAACACTTTCTCTGTTACTAACGGTAAGAGATTATTTAAGTATTAATCATTCTTTTTTGACTGTTTATATTTTTTTTCAAATACAATAAGCTTTTAAGTTTTATTATAATTAAGTTGTTTTGTTATCATGTTTGAAATTTCATATTTTATGTTTTTTCCAGGAAACAAAGAAAATTGGTCATTATCACAATTTGGAACTTCTAACACTTTTAGTGGTACTTATAACATTGCAAGAAGATACTCGGTGCTTACTAATTCTACAGAAATTAATACACCACTCAGTAATATTACAAATGGTAAAGTAGTCTAAATATTTTTTTATGTGAATATATATATATATATATACACACACACACACACATACACACACATATTAGTTTTGCTTAATGTTCACTTCTTTTTCAGTTCTTCAAGATAGTCTTCATTCAAAGTTAAGTAATGTAACGAACGATTTAAGTACGAGCCACAACGACAATCTCATAAGTAAATTAGTTCTTTCTAGCAAAAATTTAATGTATGCAACTATATACCTTTTATCCACAAGTTATTGATTTGTAAGTTCATTCTAAGTAATAATTTTTGTTCTTTTAGGTACAATAGAATGCAATAAGAAAAAGTACAAAAGGCATGTTGATTACAACAAATCATTTGTTGGTTGGCACAAGAAACTTGCTACCTTCGTTTGAAGAACACTTGAAAAACATAGATTGCGAACTATCAATTGGCCCACCAACTGGTAATCATTTTATATTTATTTTTTCTGTACTGTGTGATTTTTTAATATAATGAAATTTTTTCTTTTTAGATGATTATTTTGATCATGGAGATTGCATTCATGAATGTGAACATTGTGGGGCACTTTTTTGGTTGGAGGAACGACAAAACAAAACCGTCTCAAATGGTCGTCCAAAGTACTCTATCTGTTGTAATAGTGGGAAAATCACATTGCCGCGGATCAAGTTTCCTCCACAACCAATTCATCAAGAAATTTTTTTCAGCAAAGGTGAGATGTCAAAACAATTCTTACAGAATATTAGGATTTACAACAATATGTTCTGCTTCACGTCTATGGGTGGAAGGATTGACAATAATGTTAACAAGGGTGGTGGACCTCATATTTTCCGTTTGAATGGCCAAAACTATCATTTGATGGGCAGCCTACTTCCTGAAGAAGGCTCAGCACCACACTTTGCTCAATTGTACATTTACAATACTGCTAATGAACTACAAAACTGTATCAATGCAGTCAGGTACTTAATATTTCAATTTCATTAAACATCGTTACATTTTCATCTATAATCTTTTGGCACTTATTTAAAAGGCTTTTATTTTTGTTCTGTATTTGTTCTAGAGGATGTGGTGAGCAAACTGACATTCATGTTGAAATAGTCAAGGTCATTAAAGAGGAGTTGGATAAGCATAATATTTTAGTTAAGTCTTTTCGTATTGCTAAAACAGAAATTGAAAGGAATCCACGTGCAGAGGTTAAAATTAAATTGCTTGGAAAGCGTAAACAAGATGCAAAGACTTACAACTTACCTGAAGTATCTGAAGTGGCCGCATTAATTGTTGGAGATGTGGATACAAACATAGGGGAGCGTGACATTTTAGTATAAACTCATAGTGGTCAATTACAAAGGATTAGTGAATTGAATCCATCTTATTTACCACTTCAATACCCATTACTGTTTCCTTATGGTGAAGATGGCTATCGGGAAGATATTGGATTCACCATAAAGAAAACGGCAATACCTAGTGGAAGGCAAAGGATTAGCCCAAGGGAGTTCTTTTGTTATCGTATTCATTCTAGAAGTTCAGAACTCTCTACCTTATTGCATGCAAAACGCTTATTCCAACGATTTCTTGTGGATGGCTATACAATGGTTGAAGCAGGCCGCATCATTTATATTAGGACACACCAAAAAAGCTTACGCTGTCAAAGTTATGGCAGTTTAACTGATGCTTTGACACGTGGAGAGGTTGACCCTTCAACCCAAGGTCGAAGAATTATCTTACCTTCAAGTTTTACTGGCGGGGTGAGGTATATGATACAGAATTATCAGGATGCTATGGCCATATGCAGATGGATTGGTTATCGAAATCTTTTTATTACATTCACTTGCAACCCTAAATGGCCAGAGGTTCAAAGGTTCCTAAAGCACAATACTTGAAACCTGCTGACGTCCTGATGTCATATGTAGAATATTCAAGATGAAGTTGGATGCTTTGATCATCGAGTGCCGGAAAAAACAAATTATTCGGAACAGTTGTTAGAGGTTATTATTATTATTTTTATTTTGTTACCCACTTTTTTTTTATCTATATAATTATTTATAATTCATTTCTTCCATGCCACAGTCATATATACCATTGAGTTTTAGAAGAGAGGTCTCCCTCATAGACACATTTTACTATTGCTAGACAAGTTTTAGTATGAAGAACGACTTCGATCTCTAGATTCTATAATTTTAGCAGAAATACCAGATAAAAGTAGCGACCCAACCTATTTCAATGCAGTTGAGGAATTTATGATTCATGGCCCATATGGAGCATCAAGAAAGTCTTCTCCCTGTATGGTTAATGGTAGTTGTTCAAAACATTTCCCGAAGAAATTTGTTAATTGTTCTACATTTGATGAGGATGGCTACCCTATCTATACAAGGAGAGATAATGGTAGGACGATTATGAAAAACGGGATTACATTAGACAACATGTATGTGGTGCCGCACAATAGACATTTATTGTTGAAGTACAAAGCTCATATCAATGTAGAATGGTGCAATCAATCCCGGTCAATCAAGTACCAGTTCAAATATGTCAACAAGGGCCATGATTATGTTACAGCTGAATTCTACAAAACAAGTGATGAAGAAGAAAGTACAAAGGTTATTGACGAAATTAATATGTTCTACGACTGTAGATACATATCTGCATGTGAAGCTTTTTGAAGACTATTCAGCTTTGATATACAGTTAAGGTCTCCTTCTGTTGAGCGGCTAAGTTTCCATTTGCCCAATCAGCAAAGTGTTATATTTGAAGATGATGATGCTGTTGATAATATAGTAAATCGTCCAACCATTGCACAAAGCACGTTTATGGAGTGGTTTGAAGCTAATAAGAATTTTGTAGACACAAGGAAGCTGACTTATGTTGAAATGCCAACTAAATTTGTTTGGAAGAAAGATGTTAGGAAATGACAACCAAGGCAAAGAGGTTTTGCAATATGTCGTATTTTCTATGTACCACCTGGTACAGGTGAAATTTTCTACTTGAGATGTTTGTTGAATCAAGTTCGAGGCCCAACCTGTTTTGCATATACAAGAACCGTTGATGGAGTAGAGTTCCTGAATTTTTGAGATGCGTGTTATGCTCGAGGCTTAGTTGATGATGATAAAGAATATGTAGGTGCAATTGAAGAAGCAAGCGAATGGGCATCAGCATCTAATCTAAGGAGATTGATTGTGACATTGTTAATGACTAACTCAATTGGAAAACCAGAGATTATTTGGGAAACAATTTGGGAACATTTGTCTGAAGATGCCGATTATCATCTAAGAAAGACTTTGCAAAAACCAGGTACTGTAATCGCTTCTTTTATATCATTTTGAATATGCAAGTTCAGAAAACAAAACTAATAAAATAATTTTGAGTAATAAAATTTCAAATTCGCAGATTTGGTGCTTAACAATAGCGACAAAAGAAATTTTGCCTTAATGGAGATTGAGAATATCTTATCTACTATGGGTAAGAGTTTGAGTGACTTTGCTCCTATGCCAACACCAAATATTGACATGTACACCGTGGCAACAAATCGGTTGATACAAGAGGAATTGGCATATGATTGCGATAGTATGAAGTTTGAGGACCAGCTGCTGGTTAAACAGCTAACTAAAGAGCAAAGGGAGATATATGATGAGATTATTGATGATATCGAGAACAATAGTGGAGGGTTGTTCTTTGTGTATGGTTATGGTGGAACTGGTAAGACTTTTTTGTGGAATGCATTGTCTTCTGGTTTAAGGTCTAAGGGTGAGATTGTTTTAAATGTTGCTTTAAGCGGTATAGCATCTCTTTTATTACCAGGTGGACGAACTGCGCATTCGAGGTTTGCAATACCTATTTCTATTCATGAAGATTCAACTTGCAACATAAGTCAAGGTACTCCTTTAGCAGAGTTAATTATTCATTGCAAATTGATCATATGGGATGAAGCACCTATGATGCACAAACATTGTTTTGAAGCTTTAGATAGAACTATGAGAGATTTGTTAAGGTACAAGAATCCAAATAGTTTAGATACGACCTTTGGTGGGAAAACTGTTGTTTTGGGGGGAGATTTCAGGCAAATATTACCAGTAATACCTAACGGAACAAGGCAAGACATTGTTGCTGCAAGTATAAATTCTTCATATCTCTGGAGATCATGTAAAGTGTTTAGGCTAACTCAAAACCTACGGCTAAGACAAATACAGTCAGATATTGAAGTTCAACAGGTGGAAGACTTTGCAAATTGGATAGCTCAAATTGGTGATGGAGTTCTTGGTAATTCCAGAGATGGAGACTTTGAAATCACCATTCCAAATCAGTTTTTACTTAAAACTAATGGTAACCCAATTGCTACCATTGTTGAAAGTACTTTCCCTAGATTTCGAAGTGGTGACAATGATATTACAGATCTACAGCATAGTGCTATTTTGGCTCCAACTCCTGACGTCGTGGATAGCATCAATCAGTTCATGAATGATCATAATTCGGGTGAAGGTAAGACTTATCTAAGCTGTGATTCTGTATGCAAGTCAAACTCCAACAGAGATATGTTATCAGATTTGCACACTCCTGAGTTTTTAAATGCTTTGCGTTGTTCTGGAGTACCAAATCATTCTCTTACTTTAAAAGTTGGATCACCAGTTATGCTATTGAGAAATATTGACCACAGTTTAGGATTGTGTAATGGTACGAGACTTATTCTTACAAGGTTGGCGGAACATGTGTTGGAAGGTCAGATCATGTGTGGAACGAATGCAGGAACAAAGGTTTTAATTCCCAGAATGTCGTTAACACCTTCAGATATCAGATTGCCATTTAAATTTCAAAGGAAACAATTTCCATTGATGCTATCTTATGCCATGACAATAAATAAGAGTCAAGGACAAACACTTATAAACGTGGGTTTGTTATTGAAGAAGCCTGTGTTCAACCATGGTCAAATGTACGTGGCGGTCTCCAGAGTAAGCAGTCCAAGGGGATTAAAAATTTTGGTTACTGGTGAAAATGTACCATTCCAAAATACAACTACAAATGTTGTGTATAAAGAAATTTTTAATAATGTCTAAATAAAGTTCAACGTTTTTCCGTTAACACTTTTTTTTTTTGTTCTTTTAGTAAGAAATTTATTTTTAATTTCTTATTCCATATTCCATTTATTACATATATTGACGTGCATCGCACGGGTGCAACTACTAGTTAATCTAAATATGTTCCGCTGGATTTATTTTTTTAATAGTACAATTAAATTATTTATCTTTTTTTCTCATATTTATTTTAATAATAATATAATTACATAAATCATATTTATATCAATTTTGCACCGTCTCCGTCTCCTCCATCTCTTCTGCTTAAGTTCTGCCTCCGCCTCCTCCCATCTCCGTCGCAGCCTCCAACTCCTGTAATTAACTTGATAAAGCATATTTCTTCCTTCTCTTTCCCTTAATGCTCCGATAATTTTAATTCAACACATTTAGCTCATCATAACAGCAACAACACATACATACCATCACCACTGCCATTCAATATCCAATTTCAATCCATCCTCCTCTCAAACAAAGCTTCTCCATATTCAGATCTTGCTGCCAATCATCCAGCAACACCTGCTTTTCATAATCGTAAATACAAATTCAATTAGATTGCATGCAATTTTATGCAAATTCAATTAAATTGCAACACCAAGGCAACAACTACTACCACCCCATTTTTATTCTCATAATTCCCTTACTCAACCCAACCAAACTCAACCATTCTCAAACACCTTCACCATCCAATTTATTCAATTCGATCAGATTATACTGCCACAATACTCACAATTAAAACAGTCCAATCTCAACCAATTCAATATTGAATTTTCAAACCAGACCGCACACACTTCTATCAGCAAATTATTGCCCTTTATTTTCCAGTAGCAGCACACTGTATTGCCTCTCAAACAGCAGCAAAACATACACTCAACTTCAAGCACATTCAAACCATATAAACCATTCAACCTATCCAATCAAATGACCTACAATTCCAGAAATTATTTAAAGCGACCATTACAGATTCACAATTTCTGCCACAAAGAGATCCACTATCTTATAGTATTATTAAAACCAGCAGCAAGCACAGTATTTAGATGAAACTCACCTACTGTTAGCATATCTCCACTGCCATTCAATATGAGCAGCTGCTCATAGCATTTCAGAATTTCATATTAAGGTTAAATAAACATTGCAGCAATAACATTAATGCAACAATACTTCCATTCTCAATTTATTCTATTCCATTACCTAGCAGCAGCTGCCAATATTCTAATTCATAACAGAAATGAATACTCAACACTTTAACCATTAAATTTAATACTTTATAGTGCAAATATACTACTTCATATCACAAATGAATACTCAACATTTTAATCATTAAGTTTAATACTTTATAGCCTAAAACTAATACTTTTAAACACAAATGAATAGTCAATACATTAACCATTAAACCTAATACTTTATAGCCTTCAAAACTAGTACTTCATAGCACAAATGAATACTCAACATTTTAACCATTACATCTAATACTTTAACCATCAAACACAATACTTAATAACACAAATGTACTACTTCATAGCACAAATGAATAACCAACACTTAAAGCATTAAATCTAATACTTTATGGTGCAAATATACTACTTTATATCACAAATGAATGATCATGACTTTAACCATCAAACATAACACTTTATAGAGCAAATATACTACTTAAATGCACAAAGGAACAATCACCACTTTAACCATTAAATCTAATACTTAATAGCCTAAAACTAGAAAATCCACTAGTAGGCAGCATGCATGTGCATTATTTGATAGTATCTCATGTGCATTTAGATTTTTTTTATATATATATTTGGTTACTGGACTACTTGAGATCCATTTAGTAAGTAAACTAACCTCTATTAACTGAACATGGTAGGTTCAATAGTCCATTGAGCCTAGCCTTTAGGTAGTCTAACTCTATCAATGGTCACAACCCTATTACCTTTAGAATTCTACCAAGTACCAATGAAATGAATATTGAACTTGTCCACAAAGAACATGCTATATTCTAACCATTCAAAACTGTTGGTTCATTGTTCACAACACTAATCCATAAGGTCTATATTTGATTAAATTGAATGACTTGAAATGAATGTATCTATGGGAAATAAATGATATGATTTTTTAACCCTTTCTCTGACATACAACAGAAGACCTGATCTAAAAGAAGTTTCTTCTTTCCCCAACAAAGTGTGGAATTGAAGTGAATGATTTGGGCACAATGTTATGATATAGTATTCACTTGCCCAGTGGTTGTTAATTTGCTGTGAGTTGTTTTCTGGGCCCTCTCACTAGATTATAGAATGTAGGCTTGGAACAGAGTGTTGCTGAATCAAAAAATTCAAAGCTTTCACCAAAATTATAAGCAGTATAAACCATCCTACTTCTTCACTCGGTCTTAAGGGATCTCAACGTCTCCATCACCTTAACAATCAAACACAATACTTAATAGCACAAATATAATACTTTTAAACACAAATGAATACTCAACACTTTAAGCATTAAACCTAATACTTTATAGCATAAAACTAGTACTTTAGAACACAAATAAATACTCAACACTTTAACCACTAAACCTAATACTTTATAGCCTAAAACTAGCACTTTAAAACACAAATAAATACTCAACATTTTAACCATTAAACCTAATACTCTATAGTCTAAAACTAGTACTTTAAAACACAAATGAATATTGAACACTTTAACCATCAAACACAACACATTAAAGAACAAATATACTTTTTAATTGCACAAATGAATAACCAACACTTAAAGCATAAAATCTAATACTTTATGATGCAAATAGACTACTTTATATCACAAATGAATGATCATGATTTTAACCATCAAACATAACACTTTATAGAGCAAATATACTACTTAAATGCACAAAGGAACAATCACCACTTTAACCATTAAATCTAATACTTAATAGCCTAAAACTAGTACTTTATATCACAAGTGGATGATCATGACTTTAACCATTAAATCTAATACTTTATAGCATAAAACTAGTACTTTAGAATACAAATAAATACTCAACACTTTAACCATTAAACCTAATGCTAATGCTAATGTGAACTCAGTGTGTGACGCTAATGGTAATACTAATTCCAATTCTGCTAATGCCAATGTTAGTGCTAGTGTAGATATTAATGCTAATAATCCTGGAAGGAGGGTTGCTGATAGGACTAATGCTTTGAGAGGAAATGTATATGGTGGGGGGAGTCAGTGGGGGGTGGGGGAGTGGTAATGCTGCTAGGAGGAATTTTGCTAGTCTCTTTGCTAGGGATTCCAGGAGAGGAAATAGGGGATTTTTAGTGGTTTGCCACAGCCAAATATATCTGAGAAAACTCCTGAGATTCATAGGGGAATTGCTGCTATTAGGTTTGGAGAAGAGGAGATTGCTGAGATGAATGCGCTTGAAAGTCAATTATTGATGGGGAAGTTGTCTAGGGTGAAGCCTTCTTTGGAATAAATTAGAAAATTCTTTGCTACTAAATTCATTTTTAAGGGTACAATGGAGGTAGGTCTGATTGATTCCAAGTATGTCTCTTTGGTTTTTTTCCCCAAGAATGTCACTGCTTGAACAGTTTGATGAGAGAGCATATTTTGTTTAATGGGAAGAATCCTATGAGTGTTTAGGTGGTAGTCAGAACATTGGGCAACAACAGAGAGCTAGTCATCAGTCTTTCTTGCAGGAAAGGGTACAACAGAATGGTAATACTCAACAGAGAATGCAGTAAACTAGTACTTTAAAAGAAAAATAAATACTAAACACTTTAACCATTAAACCTAATACTTTATAGCCTAAAACTAGTACTTTAAAACACAAATGAATATTGAACACTTTAACCATTAAACCTAATACTCTATAGCCTAAAACTAGTACTTTAAAACACAAATGAATATTAAACACTTTAACCATCAAACAGAACATTAAAGAACAAATATACTTTTAAATTGAACAAATGAATAACCAACACTTAAAGCATAAAATCTAATACTTTATGATGCAAATAGACTACTTTATATCACAAATTAATGATCATGATTTTAACCATCAAACATAACACTTTGTAGAGCAAATATACTACTTAAATGCACAAAGGAACAATCACCACTTTAACCATTAAATCTAATACTTAATAGCCTAAAACTAGTACTACTTTATATCACAAGTGAATGATCATGACTTTAACCATTAAATCTAATACTTTATAGCATAAAACTAGTACTTTAGAGCGCAAATAAATACTCAACACTTTAACCATTAAACCTAATGCTAATGCTAATGTGAACTCAGTGTGTGACGCTAATGGTAATACTAATTCCAATTCTGCTAATGCCAATGTTAGTGCTAGTGTAGATATTAATGCTAATAATCCTGGAAGGAGGGGTGCTGATAGGACTAATGCTTTGAGAGGAAATGTATATGGTGGGGGGAGTTAGTGGGGGGTGGGGGAGTGGTAATGCTGCTAGGAGGAATTTTGCTAGTCTCTTTGCTAGGGATTCCAGGAGAGGGAATAGGGGGATTTTTAGTGGTTTGCCACAACCAAATATTTCTGAGAAAACTCCTGAGATTCATAGGGAAATTGCTGCTATTAGGTTTGGAGAAAGAGGAGATTGCTGCTACTTAAATGAACAAATACACTTTTTTAATTGCACAAATGAATTGTCAACACTTTAACCCTTAAATCTAATACGTAATAGCCTAAAACTAGTACTTTATATCACAAATGAATGACCATGATTTTAACCATCAAACATAACACTTTATAGAGCAAATATACTACTTAATTGCACAAATGAACAATCACCACTTTAACCATTAAATCGAATACGTATAGCCTAAAACTAGTACTTTAAAACACAAATGAATAGTCAAACACAATACTTAAACCACTTTGCTTGTGCTTGGCAAAACTGATATTATCTTGAATCTAATATACTACTTTAACCATCAAACACAATACTTAAAAGCACAAATATACTACTTCATTACAACAATGAATACTCAACATTTAAAGGAAAAAACAGAGAGTAATAACGAACCGCAAGAAATTAAACCAAAGAAGCAGAGATTAACAAGCAGAGTTGCAGGCGGCGAAATATCTATGGATGAGGAAATCCAACTTACTGCATGTAAACACAAAAGTCATTATTATAATGGAGAACATCATGTGAGAAATTAAATAGAAGAAGCGTACAACAGTTACCTAAGGCGAGCAATTTAACAAAATAAATGGAGAGTATAGCCGCAGCCGCAAAGGTATAATAATAGCAGTTACCGGCGGCGAAATTTATATGCAAACGCAACCGAACTTACTGCAAACGCAAAATCCGAGAAAGTTAACGGAATGTCGACAACAGCTAGAAAAGGAAGAAAATAAACGGAATAAATCGAGAGGCCAAACCCAATATTTATTCATCAGACCCAAACCCCAAAACTCAAAAGGCCATCATTTTGGTGCACATTCAGTGAGTTGACACCTGAAAGGCTGAAAACATTTCGCACCACACAAGAAGCAAATAAGTCACGTATAAACATTCTTTGAATTTATGGCATGTTTGGTATATATGCAGGAATTGTATACGTAAATTTTATTGATTTGTCGAATTGAATTACATACTCCGTAAATTTTAATTTAACCGCAGTCAACAATGCATTGTAGTTCAGACATCAAAACTGTGTCGTTTCATTTAATGAAAAGAAATGACATTCATTCCACGCCGTTCCGCAAAAAGTAACTCTATGTGTATAACATATTCGGTTGCATTTTATATACACTGCAGTTTCATTTCATCACAACTACAATTTCTTTTCAATATAACTACAGTTTCATTCGACATTATATACTCAAATATGTAAAAATGTTATTCAGTTTCATTTTATATACACTATAGTTTCATTACAACACAAATACAGTATCATTTCGATATAACTACAGTTTCATTGGACAATATGCATTCAAATATGTGAAACTGTTATTCAGTTCTATTTTATATACACGGCAGTTTCATTTCAATCACAACTACAGTTTCATTTCGATATAACTATAATTTCATTCAACATTATACACTCAAATATGTGAAACTGTTATTCAGTTTCATTTTATATATATACACTATAGTTCAATTACAACACAACTACGTACAATATCATTTCGATATATAACTACAGTTTCATTGGACAATATATACTAAATATGTGAAACTGTTATTCAGTTTCATTTTATATACATTGCAGTTTCATTTCACCACAACTACAATTTAATTTCAATTCAAGTACAGTTTAATTTGATAATATAAAAACAAATGTGAGGCAGTTTATTTGAAATACATTATTGTAGTTTCATTTACGGACTCTGTAAGATGTGACGACAATCATTTCTTTACTTAAAGAAACATCGCCGTTTTTGGACCATGATTGTGGACCGTGGTCTACGATATAACGACTTATTGAATTAAAACTCCCATGTCCCCCAAGGAATTGAAATTTCACAGCAGATGGAAAAGGAAAAAAGAGAGAATTTAAAAATTTTCCATATTATTATTATTATTATTATTAAAGAATTATTATTATTATTATTATTATTATTATTATTATTTATGAAGAATTATTATTATTATTATTATTATTATTATTAATATTGTTGTTGTTGTTGTTGGTTATTATAGAGCTAATTACCGATTTGGTCCCTCGACTATTGGGATTTCACCACTTTGGTCCTTGACAATTTTTCTTGCCCAATTAAGTCCTCAATTTTGAAAAAATTAACCAATTTGGTCCTCCGTTTATTTTGGTGTTAAACAACCGTTAAATCAGGACCAAATTGGTGAAATCTAAATAGTCAAGGGACCATTTCGGTAATTAATTTTGACTGAACTGGTCCCTTGACTATAGTGAAATTACCAATTTGGTCCCGATTTAACGGACATCAAATGGTAAAATAAACGGGAGGACCAAATTGGTTAATTTTTTCAAAGTCGAGGACTTAATTGGGCAAGAAAAATTGTCGAGGACCAAAGTGGTGAAATCCCAATAGTCGAGGGACCAAATCGGTAATTAACTCGTTATTATATTATTATTACAAAAGAACATTTTTATCCTTATATCACTACTTCCCTTTCAATTTTTAATAATTCTATTCATGCTTACCAAATAATAGAATTTGAATTCATATTTTATTCATCTCAAAACTTATTCTTTTCTAATTATATTATTTTCTCATAATTCCTGGTTATTATATTCTCTCCTAATTCTCTCCTTCCAACCAAATGTCTAAACATACAAAGATTTGTCAAATTCATCTTCTGAACATATTATCTGTGAAATATATGAATAGGTGAACTATATGAAAGATTCTTTAAAAGTTTGTCACAATAAATTTCTCTGTTTGTACTGGAAGTGTCACTGTTTTCATATAATGCGAACAAAAAGCAAAAGAGGGCTGCTGTTAGACCAGTTAATGAGAAGAGTTGATGTTAAAAAAACAAAAAAACAAAAAAACAAAAAAAAAAAAAAAGGCAATCTGAAAGGATAGAAGAATATTGCTAATGCATAAAGGGAAAGGAAATAGTATAAAATTTGTGGTCTGCACGAGGTATGTCCAGCTCAAGTTAATAATGGAATGAAGAGGAAGTGTGTGGTTGATATTATATACACTGATAATTGTATTTTTTTTGTCTCAAAATTGTTATTTATTACGCAATTTAATCTCTTAGTTTTAATTTTAGATATTGTAGTATTGAATTATTTTACTGTATTGTAAATCTAGTATCTCAAGATGTAAAACAATTAATTTAATCCTGTTGAGATTTTGGTTTGTTGTGCCCGTTGGCTTTTAGCTCCTAACCGTTGATTGATGAGTTGCAAGAAATGTATAAAGCTACTATAATATAGAAAATGGATAACAGAGAGAATGGAGACAAGGAGAAGGGAGATTCTTATTCATCTTATCATAGGACATATTGCAAAGGGTATATATAATAACTATAACGGAAAGGAATAATGGAGACTTAAATATAATAGCCGTTACAGCTGTTATATTACTACATAATAATGGCCACAAATACAATTATTTATAACACTCTCCCTTGGACATTATTAGACAATGATCTTGCCTCGTCAAAAACTTGCTAGGAAAACCCTGTGGAAAAACCTAGACAATAAAAGAGTATATGGTACATGAATGGTATATTCAAATACTTTCATGCCTCGTTAAAAACTTCACTAGGAAAACCACGTGGGAAAAACCTAGTTGAAGAAAAGAGTACATGATATTTATAAACTCATATATAGTCCTGGTTGCCTCATTAAAACCTTACACTAAGAAAACCCAGTGAGAAAAAAACTTAGTTAAGGGAAAAGAGTACAACCATAACTTGCTGCATTTAATCTTCAGGATTTACAAGAGTTGGTGGTCTTCTAGACCAATAATTTATATGTATGTTGTTGCTCCCCCTGAAGACAACAATTTTCTTGATTGCCTCGTTAAAAACCTTAACCTAAGAAAATCCGGTGGGAAAAACTTAGTTAAGGGAAAAAGAGTACAATCATAAGCCTTCAGGGCATTAGGAACTATAGTTGATTTCATTGTAAGGATAATGACAATCAAAATACAGTCATAGAACTTCTGGTTCTACAGTAGTGCTCCAATAGTAATAGACTTCAAGTCTCAAAATATCCTCAATATCAATTTTGAGTCTAAACGGTTCCTATCTTCTTCAAGAGATATAACCGTTAGTGTGATAAGTCAATCATATTTATCTATGTAAAAACTTTTCAATAATTTATTTACATATTTTAGACTGGTGTATATAATTTTCAAGGAAATACTTGATCTGCAGGTCGAGATAATATTTGATTTTCCAAGTCCTTTTATTTCTAAAATTCATTTTTAGAGCTAATACCATTAAGCTCTTTACGATGTTTATAATACCAACATAGGTTGTGCTGACGATTAGTAGCCCCTTAATAAGTACTAATGGTATATATTGATTTTCTTACTTCAGGAGGAAATTACTCAGTTAATTGCTTTACGATTTAAGTAAAGCCTTTGTACTTCAACAACAAACATGTTGTAATATTTATTTTGAGAATTATAGATTCATCAAGGGCTTCTCAAATAAACGTATCATATTTAGTAATTCTATGATCATTTACAACTCAATAAAGGACACTTATGGTACATATTATTCCTTCGAAATGAGGGTAATAACTCCATTCGTAATTCTTTAAAGAATTCATAATGACACATAATTCCTTCTTCAAAAGGAGAATTACTCAGTCAATTTATAATATGTGCTAAGGTTATATAAAGACCATTTCGTCCAATGACCTTATTTTCATATGGTCACGACGTTTATTAGCTGCATATCTGACTTTATTCTGCCATTTATCTTGTATAGCGGAACTTAATGTCATCGTTCATGGGAGATTTGATTAAATTAATCAAGGGTATCTGCGTGAACCCTGTGCTACAAAAACTCGCTATTATGTCACCTCATCATTTTTATTTCTCTTTCGTACAAACATCCATTTGGAACCAACAGGGTTAACATTCAATGGTGTGTTATAAAGAGAATATATTTTAGCGAGTCGAGCTATGTCTTAATTGCTCCTTTAAATATTAAATAATGAGGATGCATCTAGCACCTCACCTGGATCCAGTTTATTTAAATGAGCAATTATATAGGCGTGTGTTGTCGACAACTATAATATATAATTTTCTCCCAAATTCATGATAATTTTTAAGTTAATTAGATCGTTGACATTTCCCAAATATTAAGATCTGATCGTTCCGCATCCCTAGTATTATATTTGTTTGGTGCACCTTACTAGGGTTTTCGTCTTCAGGACATAATTATTTTAAGACAAAAGTGACAATATTTCTTTACTAGATCTAGTATTATGTTTTATATCTTTTAAATCGATAGATCTCCTACACTTCTAGTGTCAAGGAGTATCGATTAAATGTATTTGGTCCTAATTTGGGGATTATATATGGGACCTAGTCACTCTTTTATTTGGCAGATATGTTTGATATCTTTCTGAATATTCCAATTCAGTCTTATTGGTACGTGGATTTGAAGATCTTTTCATTCATATGAAATTTCACGGCATTCTATATCAACTTGATCCTATCTCCCCCTAATGCCGAGAATCGATCTTCATGCAGTCAATGTATCCATTGTGTCTCTCGGAGGGGCGATATATGAGAT
Organism: Ipomoea triloba; assembly: GCF_003576645.1. Lineage (NCBI taxonomy): Eukaryota > Viridiplantae > Streptophyta > Magnoliopsida > Solanales > Convolvulaceae > Ipomoea > Ipomoea triloba. The sequence goes on along the minus strand of NC_044921.1, from coordinate 1,460,456 downwards.
AACAAATGGAGGTTGTAGAGGTGTATTACGGTGGAGGTGTAGTAATTTTGGACTGCATTGATAGAATCGCAGATGTGGGAAATGTGTATTTATAACCACGTACTAAATGTAAGGGGGGTAAGGATATGCAGTGTGCCGAAATTTAAGCAGCCTGAGTATTATATTTCCCCAGCAAGTATCTGGCACACTGGAGTTTTTGAAAAAATAACTAACAAGAGCATTTGCTTTAGGCAAGGCATCTTGGTTGAATCATCATTGTGATGTAGGTTCCAACAAAACGCTTCGGGGTGTGGTACGCATGTGACAAGCGCCTTTTACACCCACACTTGGAGCATACTTGTTGATGGGCCAAAGTTAGTAAGTTGGATTATAATTTTTCATAAGGGCAAATTAAGGTCTAGTAACAACATGTGTAACCTTACAAAACTATGTCGTCGTTTTGTGGTATGCAACCTTAAAAATAAGATACCAACTCTTTGTCAATATATTCTAGAAGCTCACTTCATGGCCTATAGCAAATAAGTATTATGAACGAGAAATACTATGATGGTCCACATGGCCACAAACTAAAGCAAATTTGAGAAAATAAATATTCTCAAATTTGGACAAGAGGATTGTAATTGTGAGCTAAAAACGAGAGTTTACCCTTAATAAACATGGGCCCAAAAGAACAATGATGGAAAAAGATTTGAAGAATTTGGATTAATGAAAGATTTAAACCCAAATGAAAATAGCCTAGAATATTCTTTTCTCAATTTGCTTTGAATTATCCATACGGCTGAGGGAAAGAAAAGAAAATAAAGGATTGGCCCAAAAAAATTTCACAAAAAATAGGAATTGAATATATATAAACATATATAAAACAATTGGGTCATTAGGCCCTAACCATTAAAAGCCTTTTTGTGTTTGTGAAACCAAAAAAAATCCATATTCTGATGTATATTATATGGAACCCTAGCTTCAAATAATATCATAATACGCAGCAGCCAGGAGAAAAAAGGGGCAGAGACGCGCATAAACTGTCACGACCGGAGCCACCGCTCGCCGTCACCGCCGGAGCCGCAATCGCCGCCGGGTCCGCAGGAACGCAAAAGGCGAAAAAAAACTCGTTGACAGAGGCTACCTGCGATTTCGGTGGAACTAATGGCGACTGCCGGCGCCGCCTTCCTCCGTCGCAGCGCCACTCGTCCACGATAGCCAATCGTGAATGGTAACAGCAACCTCACCCAGGAGAGCCAACAAGAACCGGCGCCTAACGACGCCGCCGTTCTCTGCCGGAAATCCATGTCGCGGCCCTCTTCCGGAGCGCCGCGCCTTCGTCTACTGCCGGAACGCCGGTAGCTCAGTCCCGCGTCGCGATCGCCGAGCAACGCCGCCTTTTCCATCGCGGATCATCGAAAGAGGGGAAAACAGGTTTGGATTGTTTAATCATTTTCGAAAGAACATATCCGAAATTTGCTGATAGTTTTTCAAAAAAAAGCTCTGTAATAGGTTCCCTGGGTATCATCTTTTTATCAAAAAATTGCTTGTTTATGATTCCCTTTTGGCCCCAAAGTTGCTTGGAGAGATTCTCCATATATGATTCAATTAGTCATCCTGTTTCTATCTTTCTACTAGCATAGTTCTTAAAAGGGTTTGATTTTTAAGAATAAAAGATATATTAGAAGCAGGAACCATAAAACTATTCCGTAGAATAATGTAAGCAAAATTATGATTAAAATGCATACTGACAGGAATATGCTCACATAATATGCATAGAACACATGATGTCTGCTGGGAATGTATTGCATACTGGAAAAAAATCATACATTCATATACATTGAATTCATGCAGATAAACAAAATGTACAGGTAAAAATATGCTACTGGTACATATATGTATATTACCATAAAGCATATAAGCATATTATCAAATTCACATATATAGAAATGCAAACATATGCAATTTTACATAAAAACTTTATAAAATTACCGTTCACCACGGTGTATTTGAGCGTGCTGATAACGTGTTGAGATTTTGGTTTGTTGTGCCCGTTGGCCTTTAGCTCCTAACCGTTGATTGATGAGTTGCAAGAAATGTATAAAGCTACTATAATATAGAAAATGGATAGAGATTCTTATTCATCTTATCATAGGACATATTACAAAGGGTATATATAATAACAACTATAACGGAAAGGAATAATGGAGACTTAAATATAATAGCCGTTACAGCTGTTATATTACTACATAATAATGGCCACAAATACAATTATTTATAACAAATCCCTCAATTATTTACGTATATTTTCTTTCGTTTCAAAAAATTGAATGGCAAAATTGGGTGTTTTATACCTTGAATGACTAAATTTACAATATGGTAAAACAATTGAGGACCATATTGACTAAAATTGAAAATGGTATATATATATATATATATATATATATAGGGTAGAGTTCAGGTGTATATATATATATATATATATATATAGGGTAGAGTTCAGGTGTGGCCTGATCATTAGGTGTGGCCGTGTGGCCTACTTTCAGCCATTAGATCATATCAACTCATCAAATCAACATGCAATATATATATGTTACAGAACACACCATTCTACGTACTAAAACGCACCAGAGGACCGATAAAACACATCATTCCACACAATATACTAAATGCGTCTATTCACTTAAAATTCATCAATATACTTAATAAAACACATCATTCTACGTATTAAAATGTACCACAACGTGCCTCATGTCAGATTATAAGCATACACTATTTACACATATTAGAAAACATGTGCTAAAATATGCACCATTATACGTATTAAAATGCACCACACTTATTAGAAACACATGTTAAAATACACATCATTCAATGTATTAAAATGCACCAGACGACGTATTAAAACACACCATTCCACAACACAGTTACACATCATTCTACGTATGAAAATGCACCAACCGATAGATTAAAACACACCATTCCACAACACAGTTACACATCATTCTACGTATGAAAATGCACCAACCGATAGATTAAAACACACCATTCCACAACACAGTTACACATCATTCTACGTATGAAAATGCACCAACCGATAGATTAAAACACACCATTCTACAACACAGTTAATGCACCAACATACGTAATAAAACGCACCACAACATGTATTAAAACGCACCACATGATGTACTAAAATGCACCATTCCAATCATGTAATATAAATACTAAAATTACCATAATAACCTTACTTAAACATACGCGAATTTTAGTAAGATTAATGAAATTGGATGGTGCTGATTAGGCCGCATGACCGCACTGGAACTCGCCGTCGCATTTGAACCAAAATCTATATATATATATATATATATATATATATATATATATATATATATATATATATATATATACCATTTTCAATTTTAGTCAATATGGTCCTCAATTGTTTTACCATATTGTAAATTTAGTCATTCATATAGGGTTGCACTCTCGTGCGTACTCTCGCTCAGGAGAGAACTGCGGACAAATCACAGCCGTCCACGTGTCCAGATCAACGAATCAGGTACAATTTTAAAAAAATGACGGGGTGACATTTACGTAAATAACTGGAATTTTGGTGCACCTAGTTTCACTTAAAAGTGCACCTAGTTTCACTTACAAGTGCACCTATTTTCGCACTTATTTTCACTTACAAGTGCGAGTAATTTACCTTGTTAATATTCATGCATCTATTTTCGCAAATATTTTCACTTACAAATGCAAGTAATTCACCTTGTTAATATTCATGCACCTAGTGCAACCTAGGTGCACCTAATTATAACATTAGGTGCACCTAGTTATAACATTAGGTGCACTTAGTATTGATGCTTAGTTTACAATTCACTTGCACCTGTAATACATTTTACTTGCACTTGTGCAAGTAATTTACTTTGTTAACATTCATGCACCTGGGTGCAACCTATGTGCACCTAGTTATAACATTAGGTGCACTTAGTATTGATGCTCATTGTACAATTTACTTGCACTTGTAATACATTTTACTTGCACGTGTGCACCTATTTTCACTTGTAGGTGCAAGTTATTTACCTTGTTAACATTTATGCACCTGGATACACCTATGTCCACCTAGTTATAACATTACGTGCACCTAGTTATAACGTTATGTGTAACTACATTCTGGACACGTGGCGCGTTATGATTCGTCCGCAGTTCTCTCCTGGGCGGCCAGTACGCACCTGAATGCGATTATATATATATATATATATATATATATATGATCGCGTTCAGGTGAGACCCACCCGCCTAGGAGAGATTGAGAACTCTTCGCAGCGCACCACGTGTCCAGTATGTAGTTGCACCCTAACGTTACAACTAGGTGCACCTAGGTTGCACCAAGTGCATGAATGTTAACAAGGAAAATTACTTTGCACTTGTAAGTGAAAATAGGTGCACAAGTTTACAGGTGCAAGTAAATTGTACACTGAACATCAATACTAAGTGCACCTAATGTTATAACTAGGTGCACCTAATGTTATAATTAGGTGCACCTTGGTTGCACCCAAGTGAATGAATGTTAACAAGGTAAATTACTTGCACTTGTAAGTGAAAATAGGTGGACAAGCAAGTAAAATTTATTACAGGTGCAAGTAAATTCTACACTGAGCATCAATACTAAGTGCGCCTAATGTTATAACTAGGTGCACCTAATGTTATAATTAGGTGCACTTTGATTGCACCCAGGTGCATGAATGTTAACAAGATAAATTACTTGCACTTGTAAGTGAAATTAAAATATGTTCGAAAATAGGTGCACTTGTGTGAAACTAGGTGCACTTACAACACAATTACTTGCACCAAAGTTCGAGTTATTTACGAAAATGCCATGGCATCGTTTTTTTAAAATTACATCTGATTCGTTGATCTGGACACGTGGACGGCTGTGAAGCGTTCTCATTTCCTTCTTGAGCGGTAGTTCGCAGGGGAGGGCACCTTATTGAGCTATTATTTACCATAATAAATAGTATATTTTATATAGTAATAGCTTGGAAGGTAGTTTGAGCACGAAGTTGTAAAAGTAGGATTTAGTATAGATATAGATAAGGATGCATGTTTCATGTACAATTGTATTAAGGTTAGTGTAATTTCAATCAATATTACTATTTGGAGATTCTATAAAATAATAAGTATAATTGTATTACGGATAGGAAAATATATGTACTGCAATTTCAATATTATTAATTTATTATATTAAATATTTAATTTCATGTATGAACATTGAAGTTTTCACATCTATATTGTTTTAATGGAGATGCATGTGTAATTTTTTCTGGGTTGTCAACAATATTGTCACTTAACCTGCAGATTTATAACACAGAAATAGGCAGGGAAAACCAATAAGAGTGACAAAATAAACTTTTTGCTAGTGTATATAAGCTAACAACAATGCCAAAATTTAAAACATAACAGAATAAATTATTTGTTACTCATTTAGTCCACAAACAAAGTAAAATAGAATCACTGTCTAATTATGCGGAAATAGGAAATTTAATTGTCCGGAACACAAATATATATTGTTTGTCGTCAATCAAAAACCAATCGGCCAAGGTTCTCATGTATTGGGTTCGATCTTAGGTTTTTTCAAACCCTTTGAAGACGATGAACAGTCCACGTTTATTCTCTTTAAATATTGTTGTTGGGAGTATGTTTTTTCATCAACCAAAATGACTTCTGGACTTGACGAAGATGTAGCTTCCAATTGTGCTATGCCCTGGATGAAACTAACTATTAAGGAAAGCAAGGTGGAAAAAATATTATTGCAAGAGGAAGAAACATGTTTAATGAGAACTAACTTGTTCAACATTGTCATGTGGAGCATTGATATTCCCAAGACAAATAACAACGCATCAAGCGGAGCCTTATAGAGTTTTTCCTCGTCTTGGGGATAGGTCGGAAGCAGAGACGAAAACAGACTCCAATAGTCAACGATAAAAGAGAAATAAAAAAAATACCAGAGAAAACAGAAAATAATCAATGAAAGAATTGTTCACGGTTAAGAGAGTATTTATAGTGCAATTTCAATATTATTATTTGCAGATTTGCAGAAATAAGGATGCATGTTTCATGTACAATTGTATTACGGTTAGAAAATTATTTATAGTGTAATTTCAATCAATATTATTATTTGCAGATTTTGTAGAATAATAAGTAGAATTGTACTATAGACATGAGAGTAATTTTTTTTACCGATTCTTTTCCATTATTCCTTATAGAATTGTAATGCAAAAGTAGGATTTTATTTTTATTAGTAGTATATATATATATATATATATATATATATATAGATTTCATGCAATATTATGTCGACGTCTCATGTAATTTTAAGGGCAAATTACATTTTCCGTCCCTAAGTTATAGGGTAATTGCAGAATTCGTCCTTGAGTATTGGTCATGCTTACTTTTCATCATAATTTATCATTGGTGTTGTACTTTTTGTACCTGAGTTATACCAATAAGAATTGTATTACCATATTTTACAATATTACGCAAACCTTAACAGCACGTTTGGGTCACGGAATGAATTTTAAGGGAATAGGAATACTATTCCATAAGGAATGGAATAGGTAAGGAATAGAATATGAATTGTATTCCAGCGTTTGGTTCGCGGAAGGAATAGACTTAGGAATTGTATTCTAGCGTTTGGTTCGCGGAAGGAATAGAAATGGAATATATATTTAAAAGACATAAATGTCTTTGTACAAAATAATAATAAAAAATATTCAAACAACGCATATATAAATCACAAACCCTAGTATTATATATACTGCTGTGACGGGCGGTGCCGCAGCCGCAGCCGCAACAGTAATACTGCTGCGGCTGTGTGCCACATCCGCAGCAGTATGTAATATGTAATTTACAAATTACATATACATACTGCTGCGGGCAGTATGTAAATTGTAATTTACATACTGCTGCGGCTGCGGGCTGCGGCACCGCGGCGCAGCCCGCAGCACTGTTGCGGGATCATGTCGCAGCCGCAACACTGATTATATATATATATATTTTAAATATACATACATATATAAAATAATTTATAAAACAAAAAATGGTAAGAAGAATACCTCGAAGAAGAATATCAATTTGCAATGGCGGAGGAGATATGTGCGATGACAGAGAGGTGATCGGTGATGCGATGAGTTTTAGGTTTAGGTGTGTGACAGAGAGATGATGCGATGAATTGAATCTGGAAAAAAATGAGCGTAAAAATTTTTAGGTTTAAATAAGGGTAAAAAAAAATAATAAAAAATACCTATTCCTGAGCTCTCAGGAATAGGTTAATACCAGGGGGCCCTGGTAATAGCTATTACCCTGTTAATACCAAGGGTAATAGCTCATTCCCAGGAACATTGTTCCTGGGAATACAACTGCGAACCAAACGACGGAATAGGTTATTACTGGGAATGCTATGCCATTCCCTACTTATTCCGTGAACCAAACAGCCCATAATAGTATATGAGTGTTTTGGGTGAAAAGTTAAAATGGAGGATTTGATTTTTATTAATAGTATACATCATATTTCTTATTTTATTAAGTATAATTAACGAAACTGCATGTACAAATGGAAAGAATTTAATTATCAAATTTGTATGAATTAATATAGTCCATATATAACTGTGTATTTTTGTTTTGACAAGAATGTGGTACAAGGTCACAAAGTAGAGGGCCAGACTGAGAGCCAGCACCCTTGAAGTCCATAACTATATTGAACATAAACCATTAAAACAAGGGTCACACTTGTGTGAGATCGTCTCACGGATCCTTATTCGTGAGACGGGTCGGGTCGGGTCGGGTCAAAGCACCATGCAAATGTCATACTTATATGTGCAAATCTCACACTTATATGCTCAAATATAACACTAATCAAAAATACAATTTTTGTTACTTATAAGAGAAAAACTAATACATTTTTCATAATAAGTAATGTTGACAAGTACCTCTCACTTATAAGGGCAAATATAATACTTTTGAGGAAAAATGTGATACTTTTAAATCGAAATGTAAAAGTATTGTATTTTCCCTTAAAAGTATTACATTTACCGTAATAAGTAACAAAAATTTTATTCTTGATTAGTATTACATTTGAGCATATAAGTATGGCATTTGTGCATATAAGTGTTACATTTGCATCTTGACCCGACCCGACCCGACTCGTCTCATGGTGAGACGGTCTCACACAAGTTTTTGCCTTAAAACAATGAATTATCACTATTATTTTTAGTACAATTCATTATTAAATATAATTTTAGTTATTTTATGGTATTTTGAACATAAATCATTACTATATTATGAATATATATCATTATCATTATTTTAAGCTTAAATCAATACAAATATTAATCTTTACTGTAATTTAAATATAAGATTGAAAATATATACAATTAAATTCGAATAAAATAAAATTATTTCAATATTAAAAATTTTCAACTGAAATACAAAATAAATAAATTTAAAGACATCTACAATATGAAGATATTCAATTAAATAGAACACTTCAATTCTATCTAATCAGAATAAATACTACATATCAATTTCGAACATGAAATTTGTATTTTATTTTATTAGAATACATATTTTCATTTTATATGAAATTTGTTACCATTAAAATTACCAAATTATTATTTACTCACTATAAAAAGGATAGCAATATATATATATATATATATATATATATATATATATATATATATATATATATATATATATATATATATATATATATATATATATATATATATATATATA